>NC_136999.1:45934852-46222352 GCF_032717465.1 Coenobita brevimanus | reverse complement strand
TCTATCCACGTCCTCACCATTCAGTACCATAAACTTAGTGTTACTTACGTTAACATCCATCTCATGTGAAACACAAAATTCAATAAAGTAAAAAAAAAATTCTTATCATACCCAACCATGACGAAGACAGACAGATGGTGTCATCCATCAGGACCAGCACATGAAGCCACTGCAGAAACCCAGCATGCTACAGCTCTGTTTTATTAACCTTACGATGTCAAAAACATAAAGGACAAATAGCAGGCATGACGATGGGGCACCCTGACGTACTCCTACTGACGTTGTGATTATTGCTGTACCAATAACACTGTTGGTCAACCTTTACATGGCATGAATGGAAAAAAAAACATCATAACACAACCCAGTCTCATCAGAACAGAAAAAAGCACATTTCTCTCAACCTTATCGTAAGCTTTAGAAAAGTCGACAAACGTAATACACAATTTAAAAATCTTCTTCATTGCTACCTGGATTAACAAACGCAGTGTCACTATATGCTCAATACACCCTATTCTCTTCTTGGTACCTGCCTGCTCCCTGAAAGGTTTAAACCATAAATTCTGTTACACAGCACCATATCATACAATGTCGCCAAACTATTTACAACACTGATAACTCAAAAGTTAGTAACCAGTGATGGCGAAACACACACACAAACTCACACAAACAATATATATATAATATGTATATATATATATATATATATATATATATATATATATATATATATCCCATTGGATCCCGGGGGTGCTAGGCGAGGCATTGCACAGGGAGGGTACTAAGCGTACCGCCCTCCGCCTATCGGCTCATAGTCGCGAAGCTCATAGGTCTCTACCCGGGGGTTCCCTACTTTATAAAGACTTGAAAAATCCCAGTTCTGTCCAATACCCGGGACACTGGGATCCAATGGGATATATATATATATATATATATATATATATATATCATCATCAGCCGTTGAGGTCCACACCGGCCGATCCCTACCGAAGCAGGGACAATACAGCCAGTGTATCTCTACCCAGTGGCTTAGGCTGTCTGGTAGAGACTGTATGTAGGGTGAGATGTGCTTGTGAGTGTGCATGTAGTGTTGTAGTGCCTTTGGATGTGTGTATAGTCTATGAACCAAGTGTAATCGGCCCGCTTTAAGCTGATTGGGTGCAAGCATACTAGTATGCAACACTGGTTCAACCACAGCACCCTTTGTGTCTGCCAAAGTAGCAAGTAGCTTGGTGAACGCTTCCCAAAGTTTTTACAAGTCTGGGGGGAGGCGAACCCGCACTCACCAGCATGCGAAACACACAGTCTACCGCTGTACCACAGAGGCTCATATATATATATATATATATATATATATATATATATATATATATATATATATATATATATATATATATATATATATATATATATATATATATATTGTTAATATGTCCCTGTCCCACACTGCCACAGGCTCCAACAGCAGTAGTTCAGTACAGGAAGGACGTTGCCCAGTGAGTTGTTCATCCTATGGTCAGCCTTTAGGTGTACAGTACACAAGATCAGCCAAGGCAAAAATAAACACTGGCTCATTAAAGTTCACTGTCTTTATTTTCCAAATAATTCCACTTAATGTTTTCCAACTTCACTTCACTGTTCTCACAAGCACTGGAGCTATATATACAAGCTTTACTAACTGCTATTACACTTAAACCGTCATGTCCCGACCGACTTCGCACCTCCGATACCCCCCAACCCTGAGCTATTTTGGAATATTTTTGGGGGGGCTAATACCTCCGCTTTTGGTGAGAAACATCGAAAAATCATAGAGAAATCGCTCACCTGAGGTTTAAACTACTCAATACATGTAGCAGTACCTCCTTACCTTACTGGGTTTTCTATCAGGCTGGCTCCAAAGAAAACGAGTTCTATGGGAGGGTAACTATTCCACACCACTCCTAAATGGTATTTATTTATTTATTTGGTACGAATTTATATGTAGTACGAGGGTATATTGGTTTCCAAACAGTAATATAGGCATTTTAAGCATTGTTTCACTCATAAACTCATCAACATACCTGACCTATTTAGTCGACATTACCTGATCATCGTTTCTGACTGTTTCTTCCTCTAATGCTATGTAAACTTTGTCCTCCATATTGTCATCGATTGGGGAGTCACTCTGGCCCTGAATGTCTTTATTGGCCAGGTCACTGGTAACATCTGCTGAGACAATGGCGGGCGGGGGGAGGGAGGTTATGCGATGTAAGGTATTGTCCCTGCCTGGCATCTTGTAGAGGAATAGAGGAAGGTATCCCGCATTTACGTACCAAAAATCATGTGTGAAAATTGAAAATTGTGCAAATTATGAACCTTGCAATTGCACGATGTATCAATACGTCGACGGGACTAGCTGTGACAAAACGTTGCGACATACCTATACATCGATGGGATGTCTTGGGTTAATGCTTAACAACAGTTCACTGTTGTTACAAGTTCTGATGATATACGAACATCAATAAACACTTCACTGTTTTCTGATGTACCGAAAATAATCATCACTAACTGTAATAGCACTTAATACAAACTTCTCTAAAAGCACTACACTCAAACTGAATCAAAACCGACTGAACTCGTTCTAGTCTCTTATCCATCTTATATAAGCTCGCATTGTACTAGAATGATCCACTTCTCCAACATTCTAGGACATGCTGGTCTTGCATCAGCCCCTAGCAACAACAGTTACCAACAGGAGACATGAAAACATGCCAGAGTTTTCATACATCACATAACATTGTTAATTATTTTGCATACAAACTTGAATTACAAAATTTAACAAGCAAGCACATAAATAAAACATTATTGAGGAAAAGAGCACAAAAATTAATGCATAACTTATGAAACAACTATGCTCACAAACAGCAGGGAAACTGGCAACTCTGACTTGTACTGGAGCTAGCGACCGTAACATCAGGAAACATCGAGAAGCGTCTTGAGCACCTAACTAGCAAATTCTGCTTCTTAACAATATCTATCCATCTATCTATATATATATATATATATATATATATATATATATATATATAGTATATCTATCTATCCATCTATCTATCTATATATATATATATATATATATATATATATATATATATATATATAGGGGTGGAGTACATGCGCAGGAGTAGGTGAGAATGAGAGAGAAAAAAGGAGTGTGTATTGTAGTGAGCAACAGAAGGAAGAAGAATAGATAAGAGTATGAATTAGCTCAAGGATTGTGTGGGTAAGACTGGATGTGTGACTACAAACGTGGACGATTGTGTATGTGTATGTGCCAATGCAAGATCGTGCAAACATAGTGAGAAAAGAGTTTTGGACAAATGTGAAAGGATGCATGGAAAAGTTTGAAAGGAATGAGAGAGTGTTTTTGACTGGAGATATGAATGGAAATGTAGGGAATGTGAAGGTGGATGGAGTAGTTGGTGAATGGGGTGTGGCTGCAGAGATGGATGAGAATGGCAGTGCTTTTGTGGACATTTGTGCCGGGAGGGGGTTGGTGATAGCCAATACCCTCTTCAGGCACAAATTGATCCATAGTTATACGTGGCAAGTTGTGAGAAGGGTGGGTGAACTGAATGAACGGAAGGCAATAATTGATTATGTGTGTGTGGATGGCAGGATGAGAAGGTGTGTAATGGGTGCAAGAGTATATAGAGGTTGAGGAACTGGACACCATCTCCTCACTTTGCAGTTTCAGGCCCACCTGTATCATGTGCCACCAGGTTTTCTTTACTGTTCTGCAGATACCTCTCTCCACCTGGTGAAAGTGCTGGGCGAGAATTGGGCTAGTGTAACACATGTCTTGGTACAGGACGTGCCCACGATGAAGATAATGTACTTCTCCATCATTGTCTTCACCATGGCTCCTGATGGTCTGCTTGTTCTGTCTGCCATGTACTGGCCACTATTATTCACTGATGGAAAGATAAACACCAAAATCCACTTACAAATAATAATAAATGACCAGTACATTGAAATTAAAGAAGTTTAAGAATATATGGAATATTTGAGAAACTATTATCAGTAGTACATTTTAAAACAGGATGATAAATGGACCTAACATAAAGGGGTGTCCACACAATGAGTTGAAGAAGAGTATAAGATATACATGGTGGCATTGACCCTCCAGTTTATATGACATCCACATTCTTGGCATCTGAGAATTTTCTATGGTATTTTCTGGGAAAGAGAATATGGTAATGCAGGAGGTTGATGGAACACCTTGACTGTAGAAATTGGTCCTTTACTTATATGATGCTTCTCCATTACATGCTAGATGACAACAAGGAGATTGGACATGTTCCAGATCTGGGCAAGACTTGAAAACTGCTTAAAAACCAGACAATGACCATGCTGGATCCAATGTCAGAAGTAAAATACTCAGCCGGAACTTGGTTAAAGTCCACTCCCAGACTTATATTCAGACTTGCACCAAGACTTGTTCCAAGACTTTCTCCAAGATTTGCACCCCTGAAAGTGTTAGAGCTTTCAGATTGTTTCAAGCAGAGAAGATAAAAGTATTATACATTAATGTGAAAAAGAAAATAAAACTTATCAACTTATCAAAGGAATTTTTCAAGGAATTCGACAATGCAGCTGCCCTCTGACCACCCTAACCTCTAAGTGTTAGGATTATACTGCATAGGATAAAATTTTGTCACCTTATTTCATAATTATAAAACAGATTTTAGTACCACGGTGGTGTACGTGACTGGTTGGCCTTATCCCAGGGCGACAAAATGCTGACAACAGCTATTTCTGCCTCCCCTGACAAAGCTGCTCTGTACTCGTCTCATATCTACAATTTCCAGGGCAGATTTCACTTTCAAAACATTACTAACATAGCCATAAAACAATCAAAATACCTGTTAGGGGAATACAAGTTGGTGCATTAACTCATAAGGGGGCTAGGAGAAGAAAAGCTTCACCAAGGAGGCTGTGACTGTGCTCCCGTGATATCAAAACGGAAAGGAAGACCGAACATCTCCTTATCTATTTCCCCTCCAGTGTTGCCACATCTCCCCTTAGGGATCCTTATGATAAACAGAACTTTTAAACTGCCTATGACATTTTCTATTAGAGTGTGATTTATTAATTGACTGAAAATAATTCATAACAGAGACTCAGCTGTCTGAGACAACTGACAGCAAATCCTTTTCTGTTTCCTCCTACTTTATACTCATTTCAAAGCCAAAGTTGACTCAGACTGTTGTGTATATGCACGCAATGATCTATCTTGCTCTCGTGTTCCTGAGCTTGATTCTTCTGAATTCTCCACTTTCTGGCTTCGGCTTTCTTGTCATTCTCTGACTAAATATATCTGTGCTGTTTACGTATCTCCTAATGCTACTGACTATGAAAAATTCTTTGACTATCTTACTTCTATAATGGAACACATTCTATCCATTTCTCCTTTCTCTGAAATCTCCATTCTTGGAGCTTTCAATGTTCACCACGACCTTTGGCTCTCCTCTCCTTTCACTGATCCACCTGGTTAACAAGTCTACATCTTTTCTTTCCCTAATGACCTAGAGCAGCTTGTATAGCACCCTACCTGTATCCCTGACCACCTTGGAGAGAGCTCCAACATACTTGACCTCTTCCTTACAACTAATCCTTCTGCTTACACTGTTATTTTTTCATCTCCGTTGGGCTCCTCCAATCACAACCTTGTTAACTTAACCTGTCCTAATGCTCTGGTACGGCCTGTGGACCCTCCAAAGAAGTGTTATCTGTGGCACTTTGGAGCTGCAGATTGGAAGGCCCTCAGGCAGTACTTCTTTGACTTTCCATGGAATGATTATTGCTTCCATGGCCGAGAGCCATCTGAGTGTGCCTTGCACATTACAGAGGTTATTCTCTCGGGCATGGAAACATACATTCCCTTCTGATATCCTTTGTCTAGTGCAAGAAAGCTTTGGTTTAATCATGCTTCTGCTAATGCTGTCCACAACAAAGAGAAGGCCTATAAAAGTTACCAGAGCCAGCCCATCCCTGAATCACATCTTGTTTATGTTTCTGCATAGAATCGTGCTAAGTCTGTTCTTCGCTCTGCTAAAAATAATTTCATCCGTACTAAACGCTCTCAACTCTCCAACTCGAATTCTTCCTGCTCCTTCTGGCATCTTGCCAAAAACCTATCTAACAACATTACCTCGTCATCCTTCCCTCCTCTTTTCAGTTCTGATGGCTCTGTACCTATTTCTTCTACTGATAAAGCAGATCTCTTTGCCCAGACTTTATCCTCCAGTTCCACGTTAGACAATTCCGGTGTTGCTCCTCCATCACTTCCCTCCTCAGACTTCCTCAAGGCCGACATTAGAATTTCTTCAGCTGATGTATTTTCTGCCATCAAAGGTCTCAGTACAAACAAGGCATATGGGCCTGATGGAGTCCCTCCTGTTGTCCTCTAGAACTGTGCTTCTGTGATTAGGTAAACTCACCTTTGTCTATCAACTTGTACCTTTCCCTCTTGCTGGAAGTTTGCTCTCATTCAGCCAGTCCCAAAGAAAAGTGCCCATTCCCAACCCTGTAACTATCGTCCAATTCTTAATATCCTGTGTCTCAAAAGTTTTCAAGTCAATGCTTAATAGAAAAATTTTAAAGCATCTTTCCTATCACAACCTTCTTTCGGATCATCAGCTGTGGATTGGGAGGCCCTTAGGCAGTACTTCTTTGATTTTCTCTTGAATGATTATTGCTTCCATGGCCGGGAGCCATCTGGGTGTGCCTTGCGCATTACGGAGGTTAGTCTCTCGGGCATGGAAGCATACATTCCTTTCTCATATCCTTTGACTAATGCACGAAAGGCTTGGTTTAATTACGCTTGTTCTAATGCTGTCCGCAACAAGGAGAGGGCCTATAAAAGGTACTGGAGCCAACCCACCCCGAGAATCACATCTTTTATACGTTTCTGACCGGAATCATGCTAAGTCTGTTCTTCGCTCTGCTAAAAATAATTTCATCCGTACAAAATTCTCTCAACCCTATAACTCGAATTCTTCCCGCTCCTTCCGGCACCTTGCCAAAAACCTTTCTAACAACTTTACCTCATCATCCTTCCCTCCTCTTTTCTACTCTGATGGTTCTGTAGCTATTTCTTCTACTGATAAAGCAGATCTCTTTGCTCAGACTTTCGCCTCCAATTCCAAAGAAGATGATTCCGGTGCTGTTTCTCCATCTTTCCCCCCTCTGACTTCCTCATGGCTAACATTAAAATTTCTTCAGCTGATGTATTTTCTGCCATCACAGGCCTCAATACTAATAAGGCATATGGGCCTGATAGAGTCCCTCCTGTTGTTCTCAAGAAATGTGCTTCTGTGCTTACACCCTGCCTAGGCAAACTCTTTCGCCTTTGTCTATCAACTTGTACCTTTCCTTCTAGCTGGAAGTTTGCTTTCATCTAGCCAGTCCCAAAGAAGGGTGACCGTTCCCAACCCTCTAACTATCGTCCAATTGCTTTAATATCCTGTATCTCAAAAGTTTTAGAGACAATTCTTAATAGAAAAATTTTTAAGCATCTCTCCTATCACAACCTTCTTTCTGATCGTCAATATGGGTTAAGTCAGGGATGCTCCACAGGCGATCTTCTCACCTACCTTTCGGACTCCTAATCATCCTCGTTTCGGGACTTTGGCGAAAGCTTTGCCATTGCACTTTACATCTCAAAGGTTTTCAATCGAGTCTGGCATAAATCTTTAATTTCCAAACTGCCCTCTTACAGTTTCTGTCCTTCTATCTGTACCTCCATCTCTAGCTTCCCTTCTGGTCATTCTATAGCTCCTGTTGTAGACGGCCATCGTTCTTCTCCTAGATCTATTTACAGTGATGTTCCTCAGGGCTCTGTCCTATCACCAACTCTCTTCCTTTTATCCATCAATGACCTTCTAAGCTGTACATCTAACCCTATCCACTCATAAGCTGATGACTCCACCCTTCACCTTTCCATTCGATTCCTACAACGTCCATCTCAGCAGTTACTTCAACAAACAAGGGATGAGTTTATGGCACACCTAATGTCTGACTTAATTCGTATCTCTGACTGGGGTAAAAATAATCTGGTTGTTTTTAATGCATCAAAGACTCAGTTTTTGCATCTATCAACCTGACAAAATCTTCCACAGGTATACCCACTGATGTGTAATAATATTCAGCTTAATCCTGCATCATCGTTGAACATGCTTGGGGTTTCATTTACTCGGGACTTCTCTTGGAAAGATCATATTACATCTCTTGTAAAATCTGCTTCCAAGAGATTGGGTGTGCTAAGCCGACTCCGTTCCTTCTTTACCCCTGCATAATTGTTGACTCTATACAGGGGATTTATCCGCCCCTGCAGGGAAACAACTCTCATGTGTGGGGAGGCTCCCCGCATACAGCTCTTCTCAATAGGGTGGAGTCAAAGCTTTTCGTCTCATTAATTCTCCCCCACTTACTGACTCCCTTCAACCTCTGTCTCTTCGCCACACTGTTGCATCTTTATCTCTTTTCTATCGCTACTCCAATGGTCACTGTTCCTCTGAACTGTCTGCATGCATTCCTTCACCTCTACGACGGGCGTGTAGCACCCATCTAGCAACAAACTCTCACCCCTTTTCTGTCCAACTCTCTAAAGCAACAGTTAATCGTTACTCCCAGTCCTTCATTTATGCAAAAGGTCAGCTCTGGAACTGTCTCCCTCTGTCTGTATTTCCTGCTTCCTATGATCTCCAGTCTTTCAAACGCAGTGTGTCCAGGCATTTCGAAATGAATGGATCTTGAATTTGGCTCTCTCTTGAATTTTGTTTTTCTCTTGGACGGAATAGTTTTGCTGGCTCATTGCCTTTGGTTCCTTCTTTCTCACATAACAAAAAATGGGTTCTGTCAGGGATGCTTCACTGGAGATCTTCTCACCTACCTTTCAGACTCCTGGTCATCCTCCTTTCGGGACTTTGGCGAAAGCTTTGCCATTGCATTTGACATCATAAAAGGTTTTGATCAAGTCTGGCATAAATCTTTAAATTTCCAAATCGCCCTCTTACGGTTTCCATCCTTCTATCTGTGCCTTCAACTATAGTTTCCTCTCTGGTCGTTCTATAGCTGCTGTTGTAGACGGCCATATTTCTCCTCCTAGATCTATCAACAGTGGTGTTCCTCAGGGCTTTGTCCTATCACCAACTCTCTTCTTATTATTCATCAATGACCTTCTAAGCTGTACATCTAACCCTATCTGCTTGTAGGGTGATGACCCCAACCTTCACCTTTCCATTCGGTTCACGCAACGTCCATCTCAGCAATTACTTCAAGAAACAAGGGAAGAGGCTATGCTACACCTAATGTCTGACTTGGCTCGTATTTCTGACTGGGGTAAAAGTAATCTTGTTGTTTTTAATGCATAATAAACGCAGTTTTAAGATCTGTTAACCCGACAAAATCTTCCACAGGAATACCCACTAATGTTTAATAATATCCAGCTCAATTCTGCATCATCCTTGAACATGCTTGGGGTTTCATTCACTTGGGACTAATCTTGGAAAGATCATATTACATCTCTTGTACAATCTGCTTCCAAGAGATTAGGTGTGATAAGCTGTCTCCCTACCTTCTTTACCCCTGCACAGTTGTTGACTTTATACCCAGGTTTCATTCAACCCTGTTTAGAGTACAACTCTCATGTGTGGGGAGGCTCCCTACATACAGCTCTTCTCAATAGGGCTTTTTGTTTCATCAGCTCTCCTCCACTTTCTGGCTCCCTTCAACGTCTGTCTCTTCGCCGCACTGTTGCATCTTTATCTCTTTTCTATCGCTACTTCAGTGGTCACTGTTCCTCTGAACTCTCTGCTTGCATCCCTCCACCTCTATGATGGGTGCGTAGCACCCGTCTAGCAACAAACTCTCATCCCTTTTCTGTCCAGCTCTCTAATGCAAGAGTTAGCCGTTACTCCCAGTCCTTCAGTTATGCAACAGATAAACTCTGGAATTGTCTTTCTCTTTCAGAATTTCCTACTTCCTATGATCTCCAGTCTTTCAGACTCAGTTTGTCCAGGCAACTGGAAAGGAACGGATCTTTAATTTGGCTCTCTTTTGTATTGTTTTTGTTTTTTCTTGGAAAGAACAATTTGCGGGCTCCAGCCTTTGGTTCCTTCTTTCTTGCATTAAAACCAACTGCCAGGGTCACATGCAGCTGAACAACAAGGTAAAAGTCGCAGCAAAATAAAAAGGGCATATTCAAGATAAAGTTAATATCTGTTAGTAGGAATAAAACATTGAAAATAATAAAAGAATAGGTTATAAAATATCAATTACTTACAAAAGTGGAAGGAGGCCCACCTTCTGAAGAAACCTAAAAACATCAGTAAAAATCGCTAGAGACTTCACGGAACACCGAGGACAATAGTGGGCACCATCTGCCCCTTTATGTCTATGGAGGAATCTCTGACTTAGGTCCCCCAGACTCGGACACTCGACCAGCAAGTGATGGACAGTAAGGGGAACAAGGCAGTCATCACAGTATGGTTGAGTCTCACCACTCATGAGGAACCCATGTGTAAGCCAAGAGTTCCCAGTGCGAAGCCTAGCAAGAGCCACCTCCAATCACCGAGACATGGAGGGAAGAACCCTTGGCACAACCACTCTCTGAAAGATTTCTTTTAGTTTATTATGAGAAACAACATTTCAGTGTCTCTGCCAACTCGCACGAATTGCATACCACAAGTAAGGTGTTACATCAGAAGCAGGAAGTGGGTAGTCGGTTGGGGCTGTTGTGAAGACACAGATTTACCTAAAGTATCGCCCTCTCATTGCCCACCATACCAACATGTGTGGGAACCCAACAGAAGTCCACATGGCTGCCACGATGGCCAAGAATAAAAAGCCACTCTAAAATTGATAAAGGATGGGATGCATTAAAATACTCCAGTGCAGTCAGAGCACTACACGAGTCACCAAAAATTACAAAAATGGGTTGGGGGAGAGTAGAAATGATTTTAAGAGCATATAAAATTGCAGCCAGTTCGGCCGTATATACTGAAGTAATTCCAGGAAGGCTACTGTCCCTACTAGAGGAAGGGATGACAACACCAAATCCTACTCCAGTATCAGTCTTAGACCCGTCAGTGTAGACGGGGACAGAACCCTCATGAATGGAGGTATGTTCTAAAAGGAGAGAGAGGGACACCTGAGACGGAAGTGAGCCCATTTCTCAACAACGGACCTACAAAATGTCACATGAGGGAGTAGCCAAGATCCCACTCCTGGGATCCAGTGTGGACAAATTGCCAGTCTCAGAACACAGAGGGCTAGCATAACAGACCAGACCCTGTAACCAAATGGCTTTGGGAAATTAGGACGGGTGTCATAAACAGAAGATCAGGAATCCTGGGAGACAATGGCACTAGAAACTGAGTCTGGAATGCGGTGAAGACGATACCGACACCTCATCATTGGCAACTGGCGCTGCAAATCCAAGCAGAGTACACCAGCATCCACCATCAAACTTGAAATTGGATGATCTGAATGCCCCAGTTGCCAGACATACACCAGCATGATGCACAGAATTTAACACCCAGAGACAGGCATCTGTTGCAGAGGAGTAGACCTCACATCCATATTCAAGTTTAGGAAGAATAAGAGACCTATGCAAGAAGAAGGAGAGTCTGATGGTCAGCACTCCAGGAGGTATGAGCTAAAACCCTCAAAAGACTCAGAGCTTTAAGACAAGCCACCTCAACAGAACGAATATGAGGAACCCAGGTTAGTTGTTTATCAAACAGAAGACCCAGAAACCGCATCTCTTCCACACAGGATATTCTCCTACAATAAGGATACAAGCTGGGGTCTGGGTGAACACCTCATAGATGACAAAAATACATAGCCACGGTCTTTGTTAAAGAAAAATGGAAACCGCGAGATTCTGCCCAGTCAGAACTTCTATTGAGAGCCAGCTGCAACATCCTCTCTCTGAGAGAGATTCTAGGTGCGGTGAAGGAAACTGAGAGGTCATCGACTTATAGTGATCCTTGTACACCATCAGGAATTACACTGATGATGCTGTTAATGGCTACAGCAAATAGAGTAACACTAAGGATACTTCCCTGTGGTACTCCATCTCCTAGTGCTTGGGCATTAGAAAGCACTCCTTCCACTCACATCCTTAAAATTTGGTTAGATAAAAACTGTTGAATAAAAACAGGCAAGCGCCCACGAAGATCAAACTCATGAACTGAGAGTAAAATGCCATGATGCCAGGCAGTGTCATATGCCTTCTCCAGATCAAAGAAGACCGTGACCTGGTGTTGGTTAGTGAAGAAAGCCTCACAGACAGATTCCCAGGACAGAAGTGCATTAGAGGTAGATCGCATTTTTCGAAAACTATACTGAACACGGGATAAGAAGTCACCTCTCCCCAAAAACCACACAAGCCTAACATTGACCATCTTTTCCAGAACATTAAATATGCAAGACATCAAAGAAATAGGCTGATAATTCATCGCCTGTAGGTGGTCCTTGTCTGGTTTGGGGATGGGGATAACAACAGCAACACCCCAACAAGCCAGAAACTCCCCAGAACACCAGATCTTATTAAACAGTGAAAGCATAAACAACAGGGGCTCATCAGACAGATGGCGTAAAAAAGCATAAGGAATATCATCACAACCAGAAGAGGAATCATGGCACTGCAATAGAGCCGCCTGGAGTTCAGAAATTGAAAATGGGACATTGTAAGGCTCTCCACCAGCAGAGTGAAAACTGAGACCACGTGACTCTAGGCGTCAACGGCGGCAAGCCGAGTCAAGTCACTTTGCTTACAGGAAGGAGTTGAGTTCATCAACACGTGGAACTAGTTTTACAAGCAGTGAACACTATTTGTGAATGATGGACTGCACTTGAATGCCATTGGTTCTGTCCATCTTGGTCGTTTGCTTAGTGATGCCGTAAGTTTTTCTGGAGAAAAAACAAGCATCACGAGAGGTAAACATACAGTCCTATAATTCAGTAAGTAATGGAAGCTCCCAACATTGGAAAAGAAAACACATTAAAACTATTCTTGAAAATGAGTGTAGTCTGCATGATAAATTTTCTGATTTAGAAGCCCTTGTCTTTACAGAAGATTATGATGTAATTGATATAACAGAATCGTGCCTAGATACTCGTACTGAGCAGAGAGATTTTCTAGCAGAGTTTAATTTACCAGGCTATCACATTTTCAGTAGTGAAGGGAAAAATTGAGGAGGGGATGGTTTGTTGTTATATATTAAATCAGCATTTCATCCAGTCGAAATTACCAAGCTATGTATTGAAAACATTGACACTATTTATATTCAGCTTAGAAATGAATCTTGTCATGAAATCACTCTTAGGTTAATTTATCATCTACTTTGGCGACCCACTCAACATCGATAATGAAATCCACAATCAAAATGCGAAAATATCTTGTATGCAAAGCACTGTAATATTTGGTGATTTTAATTTACCAGTTCCGAAATTGGGAGAAGCCCTATCCTCACACACAGAGTTAGACCTGTATACAAACTTGCAGGAAAGTTCTTTGTATCAGTTTGTAAATTATCCGATACGCGGATCTAACATCTTAGATCTTGTCTTAGCTGCATCAGAAAATGTAGTGAGTAACGTTATTGTAGAAGAATTTAGTACAAGTGATCATCGCATAGTTTCATTTAACATTAAATTCAGTGAAGACAGTGTTAGGGTCAGTTGCAGGAAAGTGCCTGACTTTAAGAAAGCTAATTTTAAGAAAGTAAAGGCAATTGTAGGTGCAGGTGACTGGCATCCCATTGTCGAAAATTTAGATATCATTGATGCATGGATTTTTTTTTTTTTTTTTTACAAAAACACTCAACAGTACCATTAGGTTACGTATTCCAATGTGCAACAGAAGGCCTGCCAAAAATTCTAAACCCAGATGGTGGAACTTCGACGTTAAACATTGTCTGGAAGCAAAAAATCTTGCATATAAAAATTATAATATAAAAAACAAAGTGATAAAAATGAATACGATGCCCTTCAACAAATAGCCAAAAGATTAATTATATGAAGTAAGAAAAACATTGAGACACATATTGTAAGTATCAATAAATCAGATCCCAAAGAATTTTTCAGTTACATTAAGAAGCAAAAAAGATAATAACTCCAACAATCGGACCCTTAACCTCTAAATACAAAAGCACGTCAATGTACGTGTTGACCACTTTAGGCCGCTCAGCTGAATCACGTCAATATAGCGCGCCTTGTATAAAACTGCCTGCACATTGCTCCGCCCCGATTGTGACGTATATCCCTTGAAGCCAATGAGAACTAACCCCTCCGGCCTCGGGTTGGGTGATCTGGCCACTCTGGGGGCAGGGGGGTTCACCCCCCTCTCAGCCTACCCATTGCCTGAATGTTTCATCATCTGTCACGTAATTTCCCTCTCTGAAGACCGTTCCACCTCTCTGTACGCCCAACGAGTACGTTGTTAGTCGAAGTTTAACCCTCCCCCAACCACGAGGCCCATTCCATCCCCCTCCAGCCCGCCCCACCTTCCCCCCCTACCTTGTATACTCCTACCTACCCTACCCCTTCCCTCCCTTTCGGCCCCATACTACCTTCCTACCCCCAATAACCCATCGTGTGATGGCGAGCACGCAGCTTGGCTTGCTCTTCCCCCCCACTCCCCCCACCCCCAACACAGGTACACGTGCTTTATATGTATTGCCTCGATTTTTTTTTCCCCTGTGCCTTTTCGTACCTGAACATAATAAATGCTTCTCTGTGTACTATTCTATTAATGCAAACACGTGCAATCACAGTCATCTGAACCCCAGTCCCCCACCCACCCCTCTACCTCGATATAGTAAAGACAGTTACATTTTTCCTTTTCCCTTGCATGCATCTGCAACAGTACTGAACAATATTCTATTTTCCTCCATGGCAATATAAACATTTGGTGTTTCTGAAAGTTTCTGAAGTACTATGAGGCACTGCAGGATTACTCCCTATACATCAATTATCTCCTCACACCTGCAAACACACCTGCTTGCATGGTTGATATGCTAAATCACATAGATTTTGTTTGTTTCAACTAGCCAAATTGGTTGTTACTGTAAATGATCTCCCAAGGTTCAATGTACTCGTTGTGGGCCTTCTCCCCGATCGAATTTTATCTCCCCACATTAACGTACACAACTGTTTTCATAGTAGTTTGGTCAAGAACAAACTAAAGTGCTCTACTTTGATGAGAAAAGATGGTTTTATCCAACCACCATACCTACAAACCTTCTCCTCACAGGGTACTTTACCTCCCCAAAAGCAAGTACTCTCCACACTCCCCAAAACACTTGTTCTCGGGCTTGGTGTGGCATATGATATTGCAATGACCTATATCAGTAATAGAAATAGTTATCAAAACTCTGGGGGCTTTCGAAAACTTTTGGGGTAACTAATTTTTTTTTCAACTTTGACCCTCGATCGTGCGGTAACCATTACGCCTAGGGGGGTGCCGACTGCGCTGTCAGGTGTGTAAATTCTTCCTCTTTAGCCAGAACATATTGATTTTCCCCTTGGTGAAAGTCGAAAAAACACCCCCTAGTTGCGGCTCCAGTGGCAGACAAGCCAGATCGAATTGCTGTATTTAGGGGTTAATCACAGACAACGGAGAGCACACTGATGATGAAACTATGATGGCGAAAATTCTTAATACTTTCTTTGCGTCAGTATTTACAACAGAAAATATACATACAATTCCTACTGTTTCCCTTTTCCTATAGAAGAGGGCAATATAATCACTGACATTACAGTTAGTGATCGCAACGTACTGCTTGCAAAAACAAATTAAAAGAGAGTAAAACACCAGGACTGGACAAAATATTTCCACGTGTATTGAAGGAACTACAGAATGAAATATCAAAGCCTTTATCTGAACTTTTTAACTTATCACTTAAGAGCAGTAAGGTGCTACATGAATGGAAGCTTGCTAACGTAACCCCAATATTCAAAAAGGGCAACAGAGCCCAGCCAGGGAACTACCGCCCAATTAGTTTAACATCAGTGGTCTACAAATTGCTTGAAAGTACGAGTATTATCAGAGACAAGTTTGTGAAGCACTTAGAAACAAAGAATCTCATAAAAGTTTTGCAACATGGTTTTTGCAATAATCGCTCTTGCCTCAGGAATCTGCTGGACTTTTTTAATGATATACTGAACGTGTACGACGAGACTAAATATGTTGATGTGGTCTACCTTCATTATCAAAAGGCTTTTGAAAAAGTTCTACACAAAAGACTCATTCAAAAGGTAAGGGCACATGTTTTCAGCGACAGTGTTCTCAGTTGGGTAAATTGGCTCACCGGAGGAAAGCAAAAAGTTGTAATAAATGGAAAAGAGTCGGACTGGATAAACGTTACAAGTGGAGTGCTCCAAGATTCAGTGTTAGGCTCTGTTCTTTTCTTAATATATATATAAATGATATTGACGAAGGGTTGTGTTGTAAGATTTCAAAATTTGCTGATGAAACGTAGCAGAATCGGTAGAGAGGCGGCTTGCAGTCCTAATGGACCCAAGTTCGAATTCGGCTGGGACAGGGAACAGTTTAAGGATTTGAATTTCTTAAAAAAACAGACTTTTCTGATCTACCAGCTGACCTGCCGACATGCCATAAAAGTACCCACGCAAATACCAGTACACCAGTACTGTATGAAACAGCCCTAGCATGTATTCAATATGAACGGTGGGTGTTAGCGCCGAAGTGGTGACATGTGGAGATGTAGGAGGACTCCTGGGCCCCAAGGACGACTACTGGGACTTAGGAATAGGCCCTGAAGCATTTGCCCAGAGTCGGACACTTAAGAAAAACAAAAGTAACTGAGCAGATACAGCACTGCAAAGGCAGGCAATTCAGAGAGATCTTGATCAACTGTTGAACTGGGCCCAAGTCTGGCAAATGGATTTCAATATTATTAAATGCAAAGTGGTAGACACTGGCAGTAAAAACGTAAGAGCTAGATATAGCATGAATAATGTCCACCTTGATAGGGTAAACCATGAAAAAGACTTAGGAGTTACTGTATAATAACAAACGATCTCTCTCTCTCTCTCTCTCTCTCTCTCTCTCTCTCTCTCTCTCTCTCTCTCTCTCTGTACATATAAGTGAGTACAGGGCCGTGAGCTCGAGGATTGTGTGGGTAATCTTGAAAGTTGGACAACAAATGTGGGCGATTGTGTGCGTGTATGTGCCAGTGCAAGATTGTGCAAGCAGAGTGAGAGAAGACTTCTGGACAAATGTGGAAGTATGCATGGAAAAGTTTGAAAGGAATGAGAAAGTATTTTTGACTGGAGATATGAATGGAAAAGTAGGGAATGTGAAGATGGATGGAGTAGTTGGTGAGTGGGGTGTGCCTCCAGAGATGGATGAAAATTGCAGTGTTTTAGTGGACATTTGTGCTGGGAGGAGGTTGGTGATAGCCAATACCCTCTTCAGGCACAAAATGATCCACAAGTATACATGGCGAGTGATGAGAAGGGTGGGTGGTGAACTGAATGAACGGAAGGCAATGATTATGTGTGTGTGGATGACAGGATGAGAAGGTATGCCATGGATGCAAGTGTATATAGAGGTTGAGGGAGTGGACTTTCAGACCACCACTTAGTGGTGGTCACAATTAAAGTCCAAATAAAATGAAGAAATAGAAGAAGGGAAGCACTTGAGGAAGTGGTACATACAAGGAGAGTGGAAAAGTTACAAAAGGATGGAAAAAGGCAGAATATAAGAGGGAAGTGGAGGAGCGACTGGGTAAATACAGATTGGAGCAAATAGGGGACGTGGTAGGTGTGTGCAAGATATTCATAGAAGAAATCTCTGCATCATGTGAGGTGGTGTGTGGGGTGAAGAGAAGACCAAAGGGGATGCAGGGAACAGCATGGTGGAATGAAGAGGTGAGAGAGGATGTGGCACAAAAGAAGAAAGCAAATAGTGAGTGGATGAAAAACAGAGGCATGGAAGAAGTTGAGAGACAGAAGAGAGAGTTATATGTGGAGAGGAAGAGAGAGGTAAAAAGATTAGCAAGAGAGAGTAAGAAGAGTGTGGATGAGGAATTTGGAAGGAACTTGAGTGTAAATGGAGGGAATGTAAATGTTCTGGAAAGAGGTAAAGAAAGGTAGACAGGGTGCAAAAGAAGTTTCTGGGGAGTGAATCATAAAAATGGAGGGAATGTAAATGTTCTGGAAAGAGGTAAAGAAAGGTAGACAGGGTGCAAAAGAAGTTTCTGGGGAGTGAATCATAAAAATGGTACATTACTAGTGGAGAAGGGAGAAAAAGTGAGCAGATAGAAAGAACACTTTAAGGAACTGTTGAACACAGAGAATTGGAAGTAATGCAAGTATAAGTGGCTGGGAAATGGCTGGGAGAAGCAGGGATGTGAGAAGAGAGGAAGAAATCAGTTAGATGGAAGGTGTGGAAGCAATGAGGAAAGTTAAAATGGGGAAAGCCCCAGGAATTGATGAAGTGTGTGGTGAAATGCTGAAGCATGGGGGAGAGATAGTAGTAGAATGGGTGTGTAAGATGTGCAGATTGGCATGGGAGGAAGATAGAGTCCTGGAGGATTGGAAGTCAGGTATAATTATTCTCCTGTACAAAGGAAAAGGGGAAAAAAGAAGTGTGTGATAATCATAGGGGCATTTGTCTTCTTAATGTAATAGGAAGAATATGTGGTAGGATACTTATTGACAGAGTTAAGGAAATAACAGAGGAATAAGTTGGAGAAGAACAGCAAGGTTTTTAGGAAGGGAAGAGGTTGTGTAGATCAGATATTCATTCTTAGATATTTAGTGGAAAAGTTTCTAGAGCAGGTGAAGAAGTTGTATGCGGCCTTCATGGATTTGGAGAGAGGATGTGGATAGACAAGGATTGTGGAAAGTATTAAGAATATATGGAATAAATGGGAAGTTGTTGAAGACCGTGAAGTGTATGTATGAGGGTGCTAAGGCTGTAGTGCATGTGGATAGTGAACTGAGTGAATTTTTCTATTTGATGGTTGGGTTGAAACATGGATGTGTCATGTCTCCATGGTTGTTCAATCTGTATATGGATGGGGTTATAAAAGAGATACATGGTAGGGCAGTGGATGTTGGAGCGGCCATAGTGAGAGAGGGCAGCGTTTGGAAACTCCCTGTACTGTTATTTGCAGATGAAATTGTGTTGTTAAGTGAAGACGAAGGGGAGCTGCAAGGCTTGGTGAATGAGTTTGGGAGAGTGTGTACGAAACGGAATCTAAAAGTAAATGTAGGGAAGAGTAAAGTGATTGTCTTCGAGAGAGGTGAAGTCAGTGAATGTATGGTGAAGTTGGATGATGAGGAAATGGAAAATGTGAGTACGTTTAAGTTCTTGGGTACTGTGATGAGTAAAGATGGAAGTTTAGAGGGTGAACTGCTTGAAAGGGTACAGCAAGGAAGAAAGATTGCTGGTTCCTTGAAAGTAGTGATAAGGAACAGGGAAGTGAGCATGGAGGTGAAAAATGCTACTGCATGACAGTATTGTGATACCAACGCTAACTTATGGAAGTGAAGCTTGGACCTTGCTGGAGGGACACAAGTCAAGAGTGAGAGCAGTGGAAATGAGTTATTTGAGAGGAGCATGTGGAGTCACATGGAGAGACAGACTGACAAATGAGGAAGTAAAGGAGCATTGTGCTGTGGATATGGATGTGATAGGACGTGTTAGAAGAAACACACTGAGGTGCTTTGGCCATGTGCAGAGGATGGAGAGCGAGAAACTGACGAGGAGGGTGTATGTAAGTGAGGTGGAGGGGGGGAGAGGGAGGGGGAGGCCAAGGATGAGATGAAGGGATGGAGTGGAAAGTTATATGATAACGGGGTGTGTGAGCTGGGAGCAGGGCAATGAAATGGCTGGGACAGGGCGACATGAAGGCGATTTGTTTGTGGTCAACCCTTACGGGATTAAGGCGTCTGGCAGTAGGCAGATAGATAGATTTGAAACTAAGCAAACAATGTACAGAGGTTGTGAAAAAAGCCAATAAATTGATTGGATTCATAGGTAGAGCATTTGAATATAAATCCGATAATGTCGTCCTCAGTTTATATAATTAGTTAGCATGCCCGCACTTGGAGTATTGCGTTCAGCTTTGGTCACCGTATTATACATAGGATATGGAAAAACTTGAAAGAGTGCAGTGAAGGATGACAAAGATGATACCTAGTTTAAAAAATAAAACGTACGAGGGATGTTTAGAAGCCCTGAATCTGTGTACCCTAAGTAAACGGAGGATACGAGGAGAATTAATTCAAGTATTCAAAATATTCAAAGGAAATGTTATCATGGCTGTCGATAAGTACTTCACAGTTGATCACTCGAATTATACTAGAAGCAAAGGGCATAAAATAATTGGCAAACGATTTCAGTCGTAAATATATGGAGTAAATTGCCCTCCAATGTAATAAATTTTAATAGAGTACTTGCCTTTATAGGTCACCTGGATAAATATTTCTCGTCTAACTCCACGCTTCATATGTTTACTCCTGAATAAAACACTTGTGTATGTATAACTGTTTATTTTATTTTAGTTTTTTTTACAGCCTGGATCAATGCAAATATAGTATATGCACAGACTAGGATATGCACAGATAGCCCTGAATTAACGGTCACTACTCATACTATCAACCTGTGATGGACTGTGGAGCACCAAGGGTCCCTGTTAGTTAAGTGACCACCATCGGGATTTTTATTATGTACCAGTGGTCACTACGTCAGGAGGTGACTTGTGTGCTTGTCTCACATGGGAAAATTCCTAGTCTCAGTGGAATCAACGGAGCTGAGGTCTGATTAACTGCTGCCCCCGAACATCCACAGTGTGCCTGTGCAGTTTCCGCACTGTGTCCGCAGATTCCCCGTTAACTCAACGTACCTTTACATAGTGTCATGCATTAGTTATTCATTTATTCGATTATTCAATTACTTTACTACTTTCTTTTTCAGGTTATTCATACTGGTACAGTAACTTATAGATAACATAATATAGAATGTATCTTTTCCTTTTCAGTCTTTCCTATGAAATTTCCATGTCAGTTTCTCCATGCTGCATTGTGGTTTTTCTCATTTTTCCTGCCAGTTTTAACTGGAGGGTTTGGAGGCGGGGTGAGCCTTCTTACTTTACTATCCTTATCCTTCAGCATGTAGAGTTAGATCTCTTAGTCATAGTGTACTCTGTAACAAACAGCCTCGAATGGACCCTACGGTCTGTTGCGTTTGCTTTCATTTGTACTCCTTTGAACTCTCTCTCTGTCTTACACACACACACACACACACACACACACACACACACACACACACACCTGTGCTGGGATCGACAATCCCATTCCCCTAGTGACCTCTATTTCCTTACCCAACATTCCCTCCCTCTCCCTAAGGACTTTCCACTTCACCTGTCCCTTGTTTCTCTCCTTCCTTGTGCCGTGATCTGTAATCTCTTTCCCCTGGACCTCACCTTCCTTGCCCTACCTGCTCCCTCTACTAGAGGTGGGCGATACCACTGATCTTTTTTTTTTTTTTTTTGATACGATACCGAGTATTTTCCAGTCTAATATCGAAGTATCGAGTACCGATACCGAGTACTTCATTGTCCAGTATCGGTTATTTGGAGTACTTTGCAGGAAATTAATTTCCTATATACCTTATACAGTCAGCTATCCTATATATAGGCCAGGGTGAAGCTACAGGTTTATCAGAGATATAATAGCCTACAACAGCTTTGTTTCTACTCCTCTCTCTCTCTCTCTCTCTCTCGGCCCAGCGGCAGAGTGCTAGAGTGTCTGACAATAAGGTGGTCCCAGGTTCAATACCTGGGCGGAGCAGACATTGTGTCGACACAAGTGTTCTAGCACAAGTTCGTCCCTGTTCACCCAGCAGTAATATAGGTACCTTGCTGTCAGTCAACTATGTGAATCACTTACAAGGAGAGACTGAGTAAAAGAGAGACTTAAACGAATACTCAGAATTACCAGAGAAGGCCTCCACGAGGTAATCCTCCACACTGTGGGTTCCTACAGGGATAATTTCCCTCCCTCAGGGTGAAAACCATTCAGCAGATCTTCGACATACATTCGTATTCTCTGTTAAGATTCCCTCCAGCCCTTGTGTCCTCCCCCCCTCCCCGATTCATTTTGTTACTTCTGAAATCAATGTAGCATTTATATTAAGAAAGGAAATTAATAAGTAGAAACTTTCTTGAAAATAATTGTCACGGGGTTTTTAAAATATCACGGTGTTTTTGAAATAAATGCTTAAATATTATTTAATTGATATTAATATTCAGTAATATTAAAGAGCAGGGACAATGATTGTCTTGCTACATCAAGCAATGATTACTTTACGCTGCTTCTTCGCACGATTCTCTAAGAACGAGAATTTATAAACTTTCTCAACAGTACACAGCAGAAGACTAATTACTCACAAATGCTGAATTAGTACTGTTAGCCTCTGGAGAAAGTTACTTCACCCCTGACAATAAATAACTAATACTAATAATAATATCAGGTCCTTGCTGATGCTTAACTCCCAGATGGCACAACGGATTTTAAGTTAATACAACCAGACTGGTCTAAGTACCAGTTATGAATAGCAAAACGTTTATGCAAGCTAGGAGCTATATGGAAAATAAGCTTAATTTGGAGAAATGAAACAAGATTTTACTTTACATTAAGCTCAAGAAAAAGAACTGTTAAATTTATTGATTACAAAAAAATAAATTTAACGTTACAATTCAAAATCAAATTAATGAGATCGCACTCACTCACTCACGCAAAAGCTAAATCCTTACGCCTAGAAAAAAAACACCTTAATTAAACTCTTAAGACTAGGGAAATACAAGAAGGAAATACTATAGTCGATGAATGCTTTGTATCACCAAAGGTGGGAGCACTGGAGACTGTGATCTTGTGGAGCTTGGGTGCTAGCTGACCTCTCGCACTGCTGGAGCACAGGTCCTTCCTCCGTCAGAGCAAACACTAGACTGACTAAGTCGTGGGAACAAAGGGGGAGCAGTAGGCCACATTATTCTAACGGTCGAGTGAGCAGGGGCGAACAATAAAGAAACAATAGTATCGCTCAGTACAGCACTTAGTGACGTGCATTAAATCAGTCACTTTTGAAAACGGTGACCAATATTTTGAAAAGTATACCCCGAAATGGAGAGAGAAACGGTTAAATGAGCGATACACAGTGAGTTTTCCACTAATAGTTCGTGGTTTCTCACAAAAGGGAAATGTCGTGAATTTGATTCGTGACATTACGCCCCTACAAAATTAAATTTTTTCCTTATGGGAAAAAATTTGTGGATATATATATACGTACACATCCTAACTCAGTCACACAAGATTCACACTGTGGTGTGTGTGCTATCCTGCTACAGGAGAAAGTTGCAGTCGCCAGTGAGCGAAAAAAAACCTCGTATTTACGTTAATAGAAGCAAGCTTGAGGGAAAAACTCCGTGACGACGGTGAAAATCCTGTACTCAGGTCAAACTGAGCGAAAAGTCGCTACATTTACACTGACAACTAATTGTTGTGTAGCGTGGTGTATGTAATACACAGTGTAGGTGTGACAGTTGTAGTGTAACTGTACCTACGTGTAAAATGACATAGCAAATAATAACATGGCGACGACGAAGGCAGAGGAGAAGAGGCGGCAGCGTGCGGCAGACGATCAGCTGGGCCGCACGGCAAAACTGCTACACCCATTGCTGTACCTGCAAAACCAATTAAGGTGGAGCATCAAAAGTGTCAGTGAGACAAAATTCTTATTAAGTTACAATTACTCTCTCTGCCTAGCAATCAGTACATGCTACGAAAAATACGCTCTGGCTGAAAAATACAAGTGACAGCCTAAGCTTCGTACATTTGAGGTCGCCATTAATTATAGCACACGATTAGTGTTGGCAAGTTGAGAATCCTTGTGCAAACTCGGGTCTTCCATAGCCTCGAACTGCACACGGGTCCTCAACCTGTGTCTTAACCTACAGTACTTACATTAATATCGGGGAGCTGAGAATCCTTCTGCAAACTCGGGTCTTCCATAGCCTCGAGTCGCCTCTGCGGAGTTCTCTCGAACTTCCCCCTTAACCTACAGTACTTATATTAGTATCGGAGAGCTGAGAATCCTTCTGCAAACTTGGGTCTTCCATAGCCTCGAGTCACCTCTGCGGAGTTCTCTCTCGAACTTCCCCCTTAACCTACAGTACTTATATTAGTACCGGGAAGCTGAGAATCCTTGTGCAAACTCGGGTCTTCCATAGCCTCGAGTCGCCTCTGCGGAATTCTCTCTCGAACTTCCCCCTTAACCTACAGTACTTATATTAGTACCGAGAAGCTGAGAATCCTTGTGCAAACTCTGGTCTTCCATAGCCTCGAGTCGCCTCTCAACTTCTCCCTTAACTTACGGTACATAATATGTATGTACAGGCCCTGGACATAATGTGTCCTGTGGGGCCAATGGGCGAGACGTCAGGTCTGCACCCACTTCACCACTACCCTGTCTCTCAACTGCCTCAGAGATTACGGGTGTGGTTATGAACGGCACAGGAAGGACATGTCCCTGATTAGTGGTGTTACTTTGACACACACTACAGGAACGGACAAAACTATCTGTCTCGTCCCATCCCTGGCCAGAAAAAGTCAGCTCGGATATGGCCCTGGGTCTTCCTTTTGCCCATGTGACCTCCTGAGGCTGAACAATGACCCCATTGTAACAATGCTAGGCGGTACTTGGTGGGAACGACAAACTGCAGTCGAACCTCGCCCTCGGGTGTTCGTGACTCACGGTAGAGCCGTCCTTGTTTGCGAAGGAACTTGGCTCGACCTCCCCGTGAATACTTAATCACTCGACCCTTTTGTTTGTTCCGCACGGTAGCAAGTGTCGGGTCAGAATGTTGTTCTTGTACATCAAGTTGACTACACATCAGATCTTGCGGCAATTCAATGATCACCGGGGTGACACAGTCTGGAGCCTCAGCCATGGCTCGTGTTACCGCAGTAGCCGAAGTCTGAGTAGCGTCATCATCGGAGCAACTATCCTTGGCTCCATCAATATTGCCAATGATGAGGTCAAATAAAGGTTCTGGCATGACAACTGCAAGTGTCGTTCCAGTATAAAATGGAGATGCCACCTGGATACATGCCTCAGGGAACAATCTCACTGATCCATCAATAAGGTTTCCATGGATCTGTCGACCTGTGTACTGCTCAGGCCGAACTAAACTCTGCTTAACCCCTACACTGCGGGCTTGTTTACCAATGACTTGCGTGTGCCGCAGGGTTATTTGGGCTCCAACAGACTCTCAAAAAATATTTGCCAAAAATCAGTTATTAGTCCTAGAATAATAAAATTACATATGCTTATGGCACATACCTTCAGCTTTCTCCTGGAATGATTGTTGAGCCTTCATCGTTACCGTAGGACTTGTAGAGACCTCTGAAGTAGGGTAACGAAGTCTCCACTTTACACTTCCCGACAACCCGTAATATGATTACCACAGCCAGATACAAACACTATAAACACTATTCTACAATTTTCAAGTAGTTTGGGATCCATACTCAAAAAAAAAAAAAACACTGTGAAAGCAATGGAAATTACGAGCGCGTCTGATCGTCGCACTGTCACTAGTTCGCTCTTGGTACTCTGTCATTTATTATTCATAAAACCCCTCACACTTTATATTTCTATTACTATATAACACTTATATATATCTACAGTCTTTATCCATAAGTTTCCTTCAGTAGTATTAGTTTATTGTCACTGTAGGGATTCAATTTCTTTCAGTAAAATACGTAGCATTCACTTTCTCGTCCTGTATACTGGCATTGAGAGTGAATGTCACTTTCATCTTCACTCTCATAACTCATAGCATTCAGACATGCTAGAGTGAAACTTTCACTTTCATTACTCCTAGGGTATATACTCGTATTCTTATAATACTACTCATTTACATTTCTATTTACGTTCTCTATTTTATTTACGTTATTTACATTTCTATTTTATTTACACTGTGTTGTGCACTGTCACTTGAAATAACTTATAAAACTATTTTCCATTGTTCACGTATATTTACATTCATTACTTTCACTTGCTGTTTACACATTATTTACACATTATTTACAATTCCACTTGCACTGTTTTACTCAATAGAAAGATCGTAGTCACTCTTTTATCAATTGTCAGCCCTTTACCTCTTTCCACACGAGGTTTAGTAGGGGGTAAAGGTCACAGGGCCATTTGCATGGGGGTGAAAAAAGGCCTTGAAGTCAGCAAGAAGAAACATATGTACCCTCGCTTCGGAAGATGAGAGTAAACTGATAACGGAGGGCCAGCGTGGAGGCCTGGTTAGGGGTTATTCAGAGTTACCAATATTACTTCTTGAAACAGCTAAGTCTAGCACTGATATGATTGGCAGGAACTAGACAATACATTATAAATTTGGTAGTTCCAGGTGAATGTAAATATCACTTAGGCTTCTCCCTTCCCTCCTTACATGTATATTTATTACGAAAATAGATTAGAGGCCTACTTAGGAGATATATATTCAGAGCTACCAATGTTAAATCTTGAAACAGCTTTGTCTAGCACTGATATGATTGGCAGGAAATCTAGACAATACATTATAAATTAGGTAGTTCCAGGTGAATGTAAATATCACTTAGGCTTCTCCCTTCCCTCCTTACATGTATATTTATTACGAAAATAGATTATACGGCATATTTCAAGGGGGAAAAAACAGCGAAAATTAGCAAACGAGTGCACGTGAGGTGTTGTCAGGCAATAATTAACCAAATCCAGGTGTATGGCACTCTCACTTACCTTATTTCTTTCTTGTATATATTATTTGGTATAAGAATAGGACATAGGGCTTATTTCAATGGATGAAATCAGTGAAAAATTCCAGGGAAGATTTACTTAGCATAGCACGGCTGGGCAGGTGAGAGGATAGGGTAATGGAGGGGGGGTAGGGAGGGGAGTCAAGAACGGGGAGAAATGGCTAAATTGTCAACAATGGATGGGAGTACAGATGAGATTAGGAGTGCTGACTAGTGTTGGACATTGGCAGTACTGATAGATGATACAAGCCCCCACTTGGAAGCCCGGGTGAATTCAAAATAACACAGAATCACAAAAGCGACGCCCCGCGGTATGATCCCTTGCTCCCAAGCGTCACGAAAGTGACGCCCCGCGGTTAAGAGGTTAACAGAGCAACCTGAGGAACCATTGTCTCTCAGGACCTTCACAGGAATGCCTCCCACAAACCCTGGCTCAACAAGGAAGGTACTGTCACCTGCAGGAGGGCCTGTGGAGGAAGCAGCTAGCCACTCATGAGGCTGCTGAATTGATGCGGCAAACATTGTGCCTTGAGAATTATATACTTGAGAAGATGGAACATTGGCCATCTGTGGAGGGGGGTTCACTGTCACTGTGGGACTAGTGAACTGTGGGGAAGTACCCATACTGGTAGGGACGTGACCACCATGCTGCTGCTGAGGAACAAAGGCTGCATTCGCTTCCTGCCTCTTTTGAGCTGGTGGTGAAAAAGTTTGTCCCGACGGTCGGTTGCGTGGCTGATACTGCTGCGCAAACGAATGCTAATAACACAAATAAAGAATACAGACACAAGCTAGTGGTGACCAGTCTTATCTAGTTAACTGGAAAGGAATGAAGCAAAAATGCAAATAACTGAGAAGACTCAATAATTAACACAATGGGTATGGCGGCTACCCAGGAGCGAATAAAATCGTCTGGCGTTACCAGAAATAAAGTACTAAATAGAGTTAAATACTCTATGGATTAATAAAGCAAAAATTCACTTGCTAAATTAACGGTAAACACCAGTAAGCTTGAGCCTATAAACTTTAATTATAAATACCTAAATATGAACGAGTGAGCACTATCTCGTGAATAGCTTTAGAGCTAGGAGTTAATATCCTGGAATGAGGTCGCCAATTGTCACGGGGTTTTTAAAATATCACGGTGTTTTTAAAATAAATGCTTAAATATTATTTAATTGATATTAATATTCAATAATATTAAAGAGCAGGGACAATGATTGTCTTGCTACATCAAGCAATGATTACTTTACGCTGCTTCTTCGCACGATTCTCTAAGAACGAGAATTTATAAGCTTTCTCAACAGTACACAGCAGAAGACTGAATTAGTACTGTTAGCCTCTGGAGAAAGTTACTTCACCCCTGACAATAAATAACTAATACTAATAATAATATCAGGTCCTTGCTGATGCTTAACTCCCAGATGGCACAACGGATTTTAAGTTAATACAACCAGACTGGTCTAAGTACTAGTTATGAATAGCAAAACGTTTATGCAAGCTAGGAGCTATATGGAAAATAAGCTTAATTTGGAGAAATGAAACAAGATTTTACTTTACATTAAGCTCAAGAAAAAGAACTGTTAAATTTATTGATTACAAAAAAATAAATTTAGCGTTACAATTCAAAATCAAATTAATGAAATCGCACTAACTCACTCACGCAAAAGCTAAATCCTTACGCCTAGAAAAAAAACACCTTAATTAAACTCTTAAGACTAGGGAAATACAAGAAGGAAATACTATAGTCGATGAATGCTTTGTATCACCAAAGGTGGGAGCACTGGAGACTGTGATCTTGTGGAGCTTGGGTGCTAGCTGACCTCTCGCACTGCTGGAGCACAGGTCCTTCCTCCGTCAGAGCAAACACTCGACTGACTAAGTCGTGGGAACAAAGGGGGAGCAGTAGGCCGCATTATTCTAACGGTCGAGTGAGCAGGGGCGAACAATAAAGAAACAATAGTATCGCTCAGTACAGCACTTAGTGACGTGCATTAAATCGGTCACTTTTGAAAACAGTGACGAATGTTTTGAAAAGTATACCCCGAAATGGAGAGAGAAACGGTTAACTGAGCGATACACAGTGAGTTTTCCACTAATAGTTCGTGGTTTCTCACAAAAGGGAAATGTCGTGAAATTGATTCGTGACAATAATAAATAGTGTATTTCCTTGTAGTATAACAGCACAAACCAAATTAAAATATATCCATTAGCACAGGTTATCACATCTAAAGTATTTTGCATTTCTTACTTAAGCCAATATAGCAAACATTAGTATTCCACTACTTATTTTCAGTAAAAGACATTAATAATATCCCCTCTCACTTCCAGTGACGAACATGTTAAAAATCTAATTACTAGACACTAGACATTCAGTGGACTGGACATGATAAAAACAAATGGGAATTCGAGTCTGCTGATAAACAATTTTGCTTGCCAAAGTAAATTTCCGATAGACTTTATTATGTCACTAATAATGGGACATAATATACCTCTCAAAATAATTATTATTATTCTCAACACGAAAAATGTAATTACATTTCTGTGACGAACGATACTCCCCTCCTCCGATTCACCCAACTACCCGAGACCTCACAATAATGTGATGCCAGACATATGACGACCACAATACCAGAAGAAAATGGAAGGGAGTAAAATAATTAGTGAAATCTAATAATTTGTTTATAAAATACACATAGTATTCGATACTTCACGATTTGTATAGATATTTTCGATAAAAAGGTAATATCGAAAGTATCTATACTTTGGTATCGATACGCCCACCACTACCCTCTACCCCCTCTCTCTCTCTCTCTCCCTCTCTCTCTCTCTCTCTCTCTCTCTCTCTCTCTCTCTCTCTCTCCAGTATATCTATCTGTCTATTCATCTATCTATCTATATCTATATCAATATCTAGAGAGAGAGAGAGTATATACCGTATGTCTATCTGTCTATCTATATATGTCTATATCTCTCTCTCTCTATCAGTCTATCTATATATTTATATCTATATCTATCTATCTATACAGTATATATATATATATATATATATATATATATATATATATATATATATATATATATATCCATCATCCAATCCTACGTTGCCCCATGAGGAGCGTAGGATCCCGGGGCTAGGCAGTTGGTCCTGACATTTAAGATGAGAATGACCAGCCTCACTCAACCCCGAGTGGCATTACGTGAGCAATAAACCCCAACCATCCCTTGGATATAAACCCTCACCGGCTAAATCCGATTGGAGCGCAATAATTACCCACTCAACCACCAGGCGCCAAAAATTTGGTTATATGGTTACCACCCAGCATAGTAAATGGTTTCCTGGTGTACAGGAAACCATTTTGCTTGTCACTCAGTGTAAAGTCACTCACAGGCATAAGTAAGAGAAAAGAATGAAGGAATGAGAGAAGAGACAGTGTAAAGTCACCCGTAGGCAAAAGGACGAGGAAAGACTGAAGGAAAGAAAAGACAGAAGAGGATGGAAGGAAAAAAGGGATGGAGGAGAGAAAAGGGCAGACACCCCGAGAGCAGCACTACATCAAGTGAGTGGATGATGAGTACCCCCACCTACCACAAATATATATATATATATATATATATATATATATATATATATATATATATATATATAGATACTGTATATCTATCTATCTATACAGTATCTATATACAGTACATATAGTGTATATCTATCTATCTATCTATCTATCAATATCTGTATTTATAGAGAGAGAAAAAGAGAGAACATATATATATATATATATATATATATATATATATATATATATATATATATATATATATATATATATATATATATATATATATATATATATATTATCTTTGTGGTAGGTGGGGGCACTCACCATCCACTCACTCGATGTAGTGCTGCTCTCGAGTGTCTGCCCTTTCCTCTCCTCCATCCCTCTTTTCTTCCATCCTCTTGTCTTCCTTTCGTTCTTTCTTTCCTTGTCCTTCTGCCTATGGGCAACTTTACACTCCCTCTTCTGTCTTTCTTTCCTTCATTCTTTTCTCTTCCTTCTGCCTGTGGGTGACTCTACACTGAGTGACAAGCTAAATGGTTTCCTGTACACCAGGAAACCATTTACTACGCTGGGTGGTAACCATATAACCAAATTTTGGCGCCTGGTGGTTTAGTGGGTAATTATTGCGCTCCAATCGGATTGAGCCGGGGAAGGTTTATATCCAAGGAATGGTTGAGGTTGATTGCTCGTGTAATGCCACTCAGGGTTGAGGCTGGTCACTCTCATCTTAAATGTCGGGGCCAACTGCCTAGGCCCGGGCTCCTACGCTCCTCATGGGGCAATGTAGGATTGGATGATAGATATATTATCTACCTATCTATCTATATATCTATATCTATATCTATCTATCTTTCTATTTATATATTTACACACACACACACACACACATATATATATATATATATATATATATATATATATATATATATATATATATATATATATATATATATATATATTATAAATAACAGAACGGAGGAAGGAAAAACAAATGAGTAAAAAAAAAAATAATCCATACAGCAGAATACTGGTGTCCTCCGTTCATGAAATATCTGTAACAGTAAGACTTGAACAGCTGGGGGTTCAAATTTGGAGGGAAACAACTCTGGGGAAGCGAGTTCCAGAGAGATGCAGTTCGGGGAATGAAAGAATTCTGGTAGGCAGATGTTCTGAAATATGACTGAGTGACATTCCAGTCACGAGCGCTACCAGATGCCCGTGTAGCACGAGGAAGGCATGGAGAGGTGGCACCATGGACGCAACTTCGTCTGAGCATTTGCCAAAAATATATCTGTAAAATAATGCAAGGGAGGCAACATTTCTTCTTACTTGCAGGGGAGGTAATTTATATGTAATGGCAGGGTTGTCAATGATTATAACAGGTTTGTTTTGAATTTTGTCTAGTTGTCTTAATGCAACCTCTCCACAACCATTCCACAAGGGTGAGCAATATTCAAGCTGAGAGTGCACATGACTTATAAATTATAGGTAACTGCTCATTGGCGAAGAAGTTACGGACTCTGTACAATAATCCAAGTTTCTTTGAGGCGGTTTTAGCAAGTGATCTGACAAGAGAGGTCCAGCTGAGGGCACTGTTAAGTGAGATGCCAAGAATTTCAATACTTTTGGAGATGGGAATATTAGTAGCACTGAAGGTAATGTACGAATCTGGCAATATCTGTCTATTAGTAAACTGTATATATTTAGTTTTACTAGCATTAAAAGAGACAAGGTTGTTTTGTCCCCATTCACTGATCGTAGATAGATCTTGATTTATGGAGATGGCTGTACTGAATTGAGAGGTAGAGATATTAGACTTTGTAAATGGGTGTCTGAGTGTGAATGAACTATGTAGTGTTGAGTCATCTGCATATGAGTGAATGGGATTGTGGGTGACAGATAAGAGATCCTTAATATGAACCAGAAATAGGGTTGGCGCCAGAACTGATCCCTGCGGCACACCGGCGTTAATTGAGTGGAAATTGGAATATACATCATCTACTTTTACTCATATTTTCCTGTCACTAAGATATGAAGAAATCAAAGGAACAAAAGACGTTAGTCCATAGCAAGGGAGTTTGGACAGCAGGGAACGGTGCCATACTCTGTCGAAAGCTTTAGAGATATCAAGCGCTACTGCATGAGTTTCTCCAAAAAGATCAATTGATGGATGGATGGTATGTGTTAAGAGATTGAGTATGTCAATGGTGGATCTTTCGTGGCAAAAACCGTATTGTCTATCACTGATTAAGATGTTGGATTCAAGATGCTTAACAATGTGCTTATTAATTAAAGTTTCAAATACCTTACCAAGAGAAGATGTGACAGCTATTGGTCTGTAATCGGAGGGGTCAGACGAACTTCCTTTCTTCGGAATTAGGTGGATATTGGCTTCTTTCCATGAATTTGGGAATAAAGAAGTACGTATGCATAGTCTGAATAATTTAGCTAGGATAGAGGCAAGTGCAGGGGAACACTTTTTCAAAACAATTGGCGGAATTCCGTCTGGGCCTGGAGCTTTGTTTGTAGGTAAATTGTCTAGGATGGATTTTATGTATCTTGTCTGTATTTAAGTGGGGCAATTTCGGGAGAATCAAGTTCCAGTACTGGGACATTCTGGCTGGTACCATCTATGGTAGAGTTACTGGCAAAGGTACTGGCAAAGATATCTGCTTTCCCACGCGGGTCATTTGTAATGTTGCCATCTGAAGATTTTAGTGAGGAATTGAAGATGACTTGTTAAAGTTATTATTGAAAGAATTAAGAGTTGACCAGAATATTCTATTGTCATTAGGATTGTTAAGTAGTTTTGATGCTTGCTTTTGAAGTTTGATTTAGATAGATTTAATACACCTTTTGCATGATTTCTAGCAATTTTAAATTGGGAGAGTGATTCGGTAGAGGGTGTGATATATATATATATATATATATATATATATATATATATATATATATATATATATAATATATATATATAATATATATATATATATATATATATATATATATATATATATATATATATATTATAATACACCTGCTATTTTCTAAGATATCTTACAGACACCGAAAGGCAGAGTGATGGTGGAGGATGGCAGAGGGGAAGCAGTCATGTTGCCACCATACTGATACATATACACCTGCAAAACACCGGCGATTTTCACATTATTATTGCTAGTGTGTATATATATATATATATATATATATATATATATATATATATATATATACACTATCTTCTAAGATATCTTGCTGACTGTGAGGATGGTAGCAGAGGGGAGAAAAACACCCTCGATTTTACCAAATTTACTAGATCGACTATGGGCGTCACCTGGGGTGAAGAACATGTTTTGCTAGATCGACTATAGACGTCACCCAGGGTTAAGGGGTTAACATACAAACTTATACTACATTACGGTACATAATTTAACAAGCAATCACATAAATAAAACTGTTGAGAAAAAAAAAATTATGGTACAACTTACAAAACAACTATGCTCACAAAAGGAGGTTAACTGGCAACTCTGACTCATAACAGAACTAAGGTACAAGAAACAGTGAGAAACTTCTAGTAAATCCTGCTTCTGAACACTACCTCCTCCCCAGTCCTTTGCTCTCCCAAAAGAACTACACAATGTGTACAAACAATCCTTAATCGAAACTAAACATTTATTTATACACAAAGTAATCCTTCAACTTATCAGGTCTTCTCCTGTGCTGCTTCTGACGATCTCCCTGCTCCTCCACACAGTCCGCTTTATCTGGAATGTCTTGGTCCTCTTCCATATGCCCTACTTCTCTTGAGAAACTGTCACCATCCTCTTGCACTTCAGCTCCTTGGTCCTCCTCAACATCCTTGGCTCCAGGAAAGCACGATTCCCAAGAGACATCCCAACTGTACTGTCCTGGCCCATGGTACTGACACAGACGATTCACATGTACTACCTTTGGACAAGTTTTCCTGCCTCCCCGACTCAGGTACGTTACGTCTGATAGGCGGTCCAACACAGTGTAAAGCTGGTCCCATGGGCTTTGCAGCTTCGGTGACTGTCCCTTCTTTCGCTGAGGGTTGTGTAACCAAACTTGGTCACCATCCTTGAAAGCTCACCTCACTCGCCTTGGCATCATACTTGCATGTATTCAGTATGGACGGTGGGTGTTAGCGCCGAAGTGGTGACATGTAGAGCTGTACGGTACGTAGGAGGACTACTGGGCCTTGAGTGCAGGCTGTGAAGCCTATGCCCAGAGTCGGTCACATAAAAAAAAAAAAAAAAACTCCTGAAAACTTGAGGGCTCCTCATACTTGATTATGTACCTCAACCAGCCTTTCCTGAAGGTGGTTCGCATAGCTGGAGGTGTCTGTAGGCAGCTTTTCACCAGATGGTCTTCTCATTAACAAGTCAATGGGTAACTCGTGACCTAACATGTTTTGCAGGGGTGTAGCTGGTAGACTCATGGAATGCAGACTGATATGCCATCAACAACGCAGATAATTTCTGGTCCCATTCTGTTTGTCCTATGCAGTACTTGGCTAGTTCTTGTCTTAGGGTTCAGTTGAATTTCTCCACCATCCAGTCTGACTGTGGCCTTAGTGGGGTCAACCTGGTCTTCTTGTTCCCCAGTAACTTGCAGCATTCATGGAACACAGCAGACTCGAAACTTCTACCCTGGTCTGAATATAGCTATTGTGGCATCCCAAAGCAATGGAAAAACTGGTCAACCAACACCCGAGCAACAGTCAGAGCCTCTTCATTGGGGATGGCATAGGCTTCTAGCCACTTTGTGAAACAGTCTATGATGACACATTTATACTGGTTTCCTCTTTCAGTGAGTGGCCGAGGTCCAGCAATATCCACTGCGACTCCTTCCATCGCTGCACCCAGGTGGTACAGCCGGAGAAAGGCACAACCACGTATCTTGGGTCACTTCTTGGCACAACACACATCACAGGCCGAACACCACTCTTCAACATCCTTCCACACGCCAGTCCAGTAGAACCTCTGTTGCGGCCAGCTTGGAGTTTTCTTCACTCCCAGGTGCCCACTAGTGATCTGGTTATGAGACTCATTCATGATCCCAGACCTCATATTCTTCAGAACCACCAGTTGCTAATACTTGCTGACGCCATCAGGTATCTCCCACTGATGCTCCAGTAGTTCGTTGTTCAAACGAAGAAAGTCCCACTGACTCCAGTAGCTCCAGGTTGCAGGGCTGAATCTACAAACCTCTTCCCAAGATGATTGCACTGTACTCCACTGCAGCCACTCTAGCACTGGTTGTAAATCTGAATCCTCCATCTGCATCTTCTTCAGGTCTTCTGCATCTGACGCTGGCCCTGTTACTGCAGTATGGCTGCATTTCTTGCTGTGATGTTTTTACTACACTGCCGAAAATCTGGGTCACAAGGCCGATGACTCAGGCTGTTAGCATTGCCATGTACCAGCCCAGGACGGTGCTGGACCTCATATTGTGCTGGTCTAGCTTCTCGGTCCAGCATGCCAGTTGTCCTTTCGGATTCTTCAATGTCTTCACCCACTGTCCTATCACCAACTCTCTTCCTTTTATTCATCAATGACCTTCTAAGCTGTACATCTAACCCTATCCACTCATACGCTGATGACTCCACCCTTCACCTTTCCATTCGATTCCCACAACGTCCATCTCAGCAGTTACTTCAACAGGCAAGGGATGAGGCTATGGCACACCTAATGTCTGACTTGGCTCGTATCTCTGACTGGGGTAAAAATAATCTGGTTGTTTTTAATGCATCAAAGACTCAGTTTTTGCACCTATCAACCCGACATAATCTTCCACAGGTATACCCACTTATGTTTAATAATACTCAACTTAATCCTGCATCATCGTTGAACATGCTTGGGGTTTCATTTGCTCGGGACTTCTCTTGGAAAGATCATATTACATCTCTTGTAAAATCTGCTTCCAAGCAATTGGGTGTGCTAAGCCGACTCCGTTCCTTCTTTACCCCTGCACAATTGTTGACTCTATACAGGGGTTTTATCCGCCTCTGTGTGGAGTACAACTCTCATGTATGGGGAGGCTCCCCACATTCAGCTCTTCTCAATAGGGTGGACTCAAAGACTTTTCATCTCATTAACTCTTCCCCTCTTATTGACTCCCTTCAACCTCTGTCTCTTCGTTGCAGTGTTGCATCTTTATCTCTTTTCTATTGCTACTTCAATGGTCACTGTTCCTCTGAACTGTCTGCATGCATTCCTCCACTTCTATGACGAGCGCGTAGCACCCGTCTAGCAGCAAACTCTCATCCCTTTTCTGTCCAACTCTCTAATGCAAGAGTCAACCGTTACTCCCAGTCCTTCATTTATGCAACAGGTCAACTCTGGAACTGTCTCCCTATGTCTGTATTTCCTGCTTCCTATGATCTCCAGTCTTTCAAACGCAGTGTGTCCAGGCATCTCGAAATGAATGGATCTTGAATTTGGCTCTCTCTTGTATTTTGTTTTTCTCTTGGAGGGAACAGTATTGCGGGCTCATTGCCTTTGGTTCCTTCTTCCTCACATAAAAAAAAAAAAACTTCAGTCCCACTTGTCTGTCCTGATGATCAAGACCCATACAAGTAGGGCTGGAAGTATTTAAGGCTCTTCATCACTGCCAAGAGTTCCTTATGGATCACAAAGTAGTTCCACTCTGGTGAACTGAGCTTCTTTCTGTAATATGCCACCACATACTCCATGTCATCCTTCTTCTGTGACAGAACTCCACCAATACCATGGTCACTAGCATCACAGTCGAAGATAAACGGCTGACTCTGATCAGGGTACAGCAGTATTGGAGAGCTTCCCAATGCATGCTTGAGTTCGTCGTAGGCCTTCTGAGTCATTGCAGTCCATGTAAACTTCTGCCTCTTCCCCAACACATTGTGCAGAGGTGCAGATATCATTGCAAAGTCCTTGACAAAACGCCGGTAGTAGACACTAGCCCAGGAAACAATGTATCTCCTTCACACAAGTTGGAAGTGGCCAGTTTTGCACAGCTGACACATTCTCTGATCTGTACAGATGCCACCCTTGCCTACAATATGTCCCAGGTACTCTGCTTCCTTCTGAAACAAGTAGCAATTCTTGTGGTTCACCTTAAGATGTGCCACTCAGATCCTGATGAACACCTCTGACAGCCTCTCCAATTCCAGGTGGAAAGTCCATCCAACACAGTTTTATCATCCAAATAAATGAGAGCTGTCTGCCTGTGCAGGCCTTCCACTACACAATCCACAGATGCTCAAAAGTTGCTGGGGCATTGCTCAGACCAAATGGCATCACTTTATACTGATATAAACCCTGCCTGCACGAAAAGGCTGTTTTCTCCTTGTCTTTCTCTTCAACCTTGACCTGATGATATCCTGCTTTCATATCAAGTGTGGAGAACCACTGGGCACCTGAAAGAGCATCCAGCATGTCATCAATCCTCAATAAGCGGTATGCATCCTTCACTGTCACTTCATGCAGGTTTCGATAATCTATACAGCACCTTACTGAACCATCCTTTTTCGTCACCAGAACAACTACCGATGACCAAGGACTGCTGGATTTTCTATCACTCCTTGATTTTGGAGATACTCCATCACCTCGAATTCTTGCCATTGGGCTGGTGCCATCCTCCATGCTGGCTGTTCAATCAGGCTGTGATCCCCAGTGTCTATACAATGCTCCACCAGATCAGTGCATCCCAGGTGTAGGTCTCTGGTGGAAGACATCAGCAAGCTTCGTCAGCAGCTGTCTAAACTTCAGCACTTGTGAGTCATCCAGGCACTGGCAATTCCTTGAAAATAGGTCTTGTAAGCGGTCTGGGAGATACCCATCTTCTTTGACTAAACTCCTTTTACAGGCCTTCCTCTGGTGCCACTCAGGGTCAACCACCTGGCACAGTTCCACAATTTCTCTCTCATTGATCTTCTGTGGCTCATGGGAGAAATTGGCCACCACATCCAGCACTTCATCTGCACCTGTTTTCACCAAAGTTCTCCCCATCATCAGTCCAGCCTTCATCTTCCACCGTACATCAGGCTCCACTACTCCTATACAGTTGTCAAAAGAGCCACTCACCTTGCACTGGAGCAATAGTTCTGATTTTGGGGGTATAACTAGTGCAGAATTCCCTCACCTCACCACCAGAAATAGTATGTCTCACTGCAGTGCCAGGAACCGACTCTCCTCAAACCTTCAACTTCATGGAGCGTAAGTCCAGCTGACATCCAATGGACATCAGAGAGTCCAGACCAATAAGGTAAGGATCCTCTGTGTCAGTCATGTAGACTGGAAGCATGGCCTTTTGCCCTGCCACTTCAATCTGGACATCCGAGGGTCCCCTCAGTTCTATACGGTGTCCAGTTACGCCACACAATTATCCTAACGAGTCAGGGAGATACCGATAATATAACACATCAGGCCTCCCAAAAGTCTGCTCTGGGACTGAATCACTCAATATGGAACACTTCTTTCAGTCTATTCTTCCTTCTATTAGCACACTGTCGATTGCAGTTCTCTTGCGTTTTCTCGGTGGTGAGGCTATTTTGGAAAAGCCAGCTGATGGTTCCCCCTTAACATCAGCCTCCACTAGTTTTCCGCTTCTTTCTGATCTTCTGCACCCTTCTTCATATCCTCCTTTTTCTTCTTCAGGCACTCAAAACTGAAGTGTCCCACCTCATTACATGTCCAACACATTTTTATTACAATTGAAGATTTCCTTGCATTGCTCTGTTCTTGCTCCTTCTTCCATTGTAACAATCCTCCTTCTTGTGTCTCTGCTTCCCGCAGAAACAACAACCTCCTCTGGTCTTTTCGTGTTCCCTCCTCCACTTGTAGCATTCGTCTTTTCTATGTCCTGGCTTTTCACAGTAGCCTACCAGCAACTTTCTTCAAATGTTTCTGCTTCATGTACCTACCCCTTGCGTGCCTTGAATCATTCACCATGACCTGTCTGAAAAGTGGACATACTGTGCCTGAATTAGGACTCAAATTCTAGAGTCCTGGTTAATGCCTCTTGCATGCTTCTGGGTTGTGCCTGCTTCATTTTTACTTTCAGCTCTGGACTATCAAGACCATCGATGAGCTGGTCCCTCAGAAGAATAGCCAACAAGTTAGGTGCTACTCCAGGGTACACGTTGTATGCCATACTCTCCAGGTCATGAGCAAGCTGCTGTAGGGATTCTCTTCAAGCCAATATGTGGCTCCAGAATCTTGCTGTGTAAAGCTCAGTCTGGTACATGGTCCCATATCTGCATTCCAGCACTTCTACTAATGACTGATACCTGTTCCTATCCATCACTGACATCTGGCCTAAAATTTCCATTGTGTCATCCTTAACCCGCCCCGTACCGTCGATGTATGGGTACGTTGCAACATTTTGCATTTGCCAGTCCCAGCGACGTACTGGTACGTCGTGCAATTGCAAGGTCCCTAATTTGCACAATTTTCAATTTTCGCGCGTGATTTTTCATACGTATACACGGGACACCTTCCTCTATTCCTCTACAAGATGCCAAGCAGGGACAATGCCTTACACCGCATAACCTCCCCCCTCCCCCCTCACGCCATTGTCTCAGCAATTCACCTGTTACCAGTGACCCGGGCAGTAAAGATATTCAGGGCCAGAGTGATTCCCCAGTCGATGACAATGTGGAGAACAAAGTTTACATAGCATTAGAAGAAGAAACAGTCAGAAATAATGATCAGGTAATGTGTCAAAAGAAGGTCAGGTATGATGATTAGTTAGTGAGTGGAACAATGCTTATAATGCCTATATTACTGCTTTAAAACCAATATACTCTCATACTACATATAAATTCGTACCAAGTAAATAAATAAATACCGTTTATGAGTGGTATGAAATAGTTACCCTCCCACAGAACTCGTTTTCTTTGCAGCCAGCCTGATAGAAAACCCAGTCAGGTAAGGAAGTACTCCTACCTGCATCGAGTATTTTAAACCTCAGGTGAGCGATTTCTTCATGAATTTTCGATGTTTCTCACCAAAAGCGAAGGTTTTAGCCAAAAAATAATTTTTCGAAAATACCTTGGGATTGGGGGATGTCGGAGGTGCGGAAAACCTCGGGTCGTGATGGGTTAAGGTTAATAACAAGCTGCACTGCCCTTTGCCTATCATCCCAACCATTCTGATCAGCAAGTAACTCAACCTGTGCACGGTAAGCTTCCCAAGATACTCTACCATCAAATTCCTGGGATCTCTTTTTAACTAGACCCCTATTATTGCCATGCACTTCAATGGTTTGGGGCCTAAAAACTAGGGAATCATAATTAAGTCAAGGACATAAATCTCCTACATTCTGATTATTCAACCATATAATGCTACTTTTAAATGCTGGGGATCCATCAAGATTCACCATACACTGTTCATTCTTTTCATGTGCTCCTTGTACATAACCTGAGGCTCAGCAGTGGAATGTTTCTCTACAACCTCATTTCGCTCACTAATCATCTTCAGCTTGTCTACATGCTGTCTGCACTCCATTATAATTCCCCCACTAACTGTCTTCAACTGCTTGTCTACATGCTTCAGCTGGTTGTCTAGATGCTGTCTGAACTCTATTACATTATTGCTTTCCTCAAACTTCTGCTGCTGTAGCCCAGCATATGCTTCTTCCTTCAACTGTTGCTGCTTATCCTTCATTTCCCCCAACAATGCATCTACAGTAGCTGTCCTTGCATCCTTAGTTGTAATTCCCTCTGTTGCTTCTGTAATGCCTCTTGCAGAGGTTCATATTGTTCTTTGTTCTCTGACTAATAATTGTTCTTTGAGTTCTGTCCTTCGTTCTGTGCCTCTAATTGTTAGTTGCGTTCTTTCTGTCCTTCATTCTGTGCCTGTAATAGTACACTTTGAGCCGGTAATTGTTCTTTGAGTTCTTTCTGTCCTTCGTTCTGTGTCTGTAGTTGTACACTTTGGGCCTGTAATAGCTTCACGATTGTTGACAGGAACATTTCCTAGTCCTGCCCAGTTCGGGACCTTGTCTGCACACCCCCTTGCTCCATGTCGAAGATTTGACTCACTCCAGCACTTAATCCACACTCCTGACAGCAGTGTTATGTCACCATCCACAGTGCCACAGACTCCAACAGCAGTAGTACAGACTACGAAGGACATTGCACTGTGAGCGTTTCGGTGTGCAACAAGACCAGCTGAGGCATTGTAAATAAAAACTGGCTTCTTAAGTTCACTGTCTTTATTTTCCAAATAATTACACTTAATACCTTCCAACTTCACTATTTTCGCAAGCACCGAAGATGCACAAACTGCAATAACACTTTAGTGTTTGCCAACACGTCACTATTTTCACAAGTACAGAAAATATACAAACGTCGCTAACTGCCCTACACTGACACTTAACTACACTCAAACTGAACTGAAAACCAACTGAACCTGCTCTTGTCCCTTCCCCATCCTTATAATAAGCTTGCTATATTCTACAGTGTTGTACACTTTTCCACATTTCTCATGCATTCCCGAAGGGGGCAATGGTTACAACAGTTACAAACTTAGAGACACCCAAAACATGCCAGAGTTTTCTTACAGTGCATAACACTAAATTATTTAACATACGGTACAAGCTTAAATTACAGTACACAGTTTAACAAACAACCACATAAAAAAAAAAAAAAAAAAACATTACTGAGAGAAAGAACACAAAAATTAAGGTATAGCTTACAAAATAACTAAGCTCACAATAGCAGGCTAATTAGCCTGCTATTTTGACCTGAAACAGAACTACGGTACGAGAAACAGTGAGACACTTATAGCAAATCCTGCTTCTCAACAGTATTGTAAGACAGACCCTTCACTTTTTCTCGCTTGTCTAATTGGTCTGTTATTCTGGATTTTCTATGATTGTTGGGTGTGGTATCTGGAGAAGTTTTCTCTACGAACTCATTATCGAATACAATTCCACTGAAATGTGGCATCAGCAGAATAGTTTCTCGCATTGTACTTAAGCCATTGAGCATACCAGTAATTGTTTTAATGGATATATTTTCTACTATGTAGAATATAATAGTCATTGTTTTGGTAGTCTCCGTAAATTTGATGTATAACTCAATAATACCTCTAACTGGTATTTCTTTACAATCTGCAATGTATAAATCTAAGATTGATTCCTCATGAATGTTACTATTTCTTCTATTTCTAAAAATTCTTTCTAATTCACCTTGTGTTTTTAGACTGAGAGGTGAGCCAGAATCCAAAAAAGTGAAATCTTTTCATCTTTACAGACAGCAGAACCAAAATGCTTTCATTTCCAAAATACTTCCTATGCTTACTCTTTGATTACTTGGTTGTTTTATGTATTGTCATCTTTTGTTCTGGTACAACCTTCCCCCAACTTGTAGACAGATATTAGTTTCTCTACCGTTTTACAGTCTGAGGTTCATTGACCAACAGGTTTGTGTCGCCTACAGTAGGGTTGAAACCCTTTTGTTTAGTCTGTCCTATTGATTTTTTATTTAGCATTCAGATCTTGTGTGGCCTGGATTTGCGATCTGTCTGTCTATAGCCCGACACCCCAATCCCGCAAGGGATGACCAAAGGCAAGACGCCTCCAAGTCGCTCTGTCACCCACCATTCTGCCCTCCCTCCAACTCACTCCCCCTCCCTCATATACCTCTCAACTCCATCTCATCCTCGGTCTCCCCCTCCCTCTCCCTCCCTCCACTTCACCTACATACACCCAGTTAGTCAGTCTTTCATTCTCCACACTCTCCACATGTCCAGACCACCTCAGTGTATTGCTCCTAATTTTCTAAAACACATCCACATCCACCCCACAATGTTCTTTCATTCATCAACCTGTCCCTCCATATCACTCCACATGCTCCTTTCAGGTAACTCATTTCCACTGATCTTACTCTTGACTTGTTCCCCTCTAGTAAGGCCCATGCCTCCCTTCCATACGTCAGGGTAGGGATCACAATACTATCATGCAGTGACTTCTTAACTTCCATACTCACCTCCCTATTTCTATCACCGTTTTCAGTGAACCAGCAACCTTCCTTCCCTGCTGTACCCTTTTAAGCACTTCATTCCCAAAACTTACATCCTTACTCATCACACTACCCAAGAACTTGAATGCACTCACACTCTCCATATCCTCACCAACCAACCTCACTATGCAGTCTGTGACTACATTCGTTTCAAACACAGTAACTTTAGTCTTGTTTAAATTAACTTTCAGATTTGCACAGTAGTAAAACTGCCTATCCCACGAGTTTGACCTACGAGGTGATGCAACATATTTTGGTCTTTCTGTAACACATTGCCTACTAGGGCTATGCTCATTTTTCTGAGCCTGCCTGTTGGCTGGTGCACGTCAGTGAGTTCTTGAATTCATTTGATCACTTGACTGTTTGTTTGTACTCTGATCGAGACTGTCTTTGGTCTTTGCTTGGACTAGATTCATTTATTCCTGCAACAATCTATGGCACTTCCATCCCTGTCTTATTGCCTTGTGATATATCAGTCAAACTGGCTTTGTTGCACTTCAGCTGCACTTCGTATAGAAAATCTAGTAAGCACATTCCTGGATTATATGGTATTGTTTTTGCGATTATTAACACTCAGGCAATTTACATAATACTGCAATATACTCAATGATGTCAACAACACGCATTGGTAACAAATTGCCATCAGCTTCAACCCAGTCTGAAGTTAATATGCTAGCTAACAGACTTCTGTTAATGGTGGAAATGTGTGCCGTTATTTCACCCAGATCTGAGCTGGACTGTGTTTGCTTCAATAAGTCTACAACTAAATGTAATTCTGGGGCTATACCAACCAGAAAATCCCTTCCTTCAGAGAACTTCCAGAGGAATTCTGTCTTAAACTCAGCAGATGCTTGGGCTCTTAAAAGCTTGTTTGACTTGAGCAAATTGCCAGCTGGACAACGTTCTTGATTTATTCTAGCTATTAAAAGAAAAAAAATATATATATTTTTTCCTTATCATCTGTAATGTTTCATCCAACAAAAAGTTGCTGACATTTATCTATCACTGTGTGGATATCCAATCTCTCTTTCTCAGTACCTGAAAATATTGTGAGATTTTTGCCCTCATGAAATACATAGATTGATACCGAATTAGTACAGAAATTTTGTGGAGGAGGTAATGCACTGGTAGTAGGTTTGTCCATTTTCACTGGAATTTCCTTGCAACTGTCATTTTAAGGTAACTTATATATTTTTTTTTCCTGATCTGTATACTATATAATTCAGATTATCGTGATTATAATAAGTATTTATCACAGTTGTAAAATCCTCACTGTTCATGTCTGACCACACTGACCAATCCTCATTATTCACATCAGAGTAAATTTCATTTGTTTGTTGGTGTTTATCTTGTCTTTCTTGTGAGCTTTGTTTTTCTGCTTGTTCATCTTTAATTGTTGGGTTATTTGTGTCTTCATTCTCGTTTCCTGATTCTAGTAACAGTGTAGAGCTATTAAGTACTGCTATATCTGATTCATCTGGCAGTAAATCTGATGGACTTTTAAACATAATGCAACTTTCTAAATCGCATTTAACATTTCTGTTGAATTCTCCCTAACATAAAATTGTCTTTCTGTCGGTATGAAAGTTATATGACTAGGGAATACAAATAAATGATTATATATATATATATATATATATATGTGTGTGTGTGTGTGTGTGTGTGTGTGTGTGTGTGTGTGTGTACAGTAATCCCTGTACTTTCCGGACACCCACTTTCCAGACACTCCACTTACCGGACATTGTGGGCCTGGACCTTCGGAACCCAAAAATGGCCCAAAAATGAAAAAAATCCCCCCCAAATCCGAATTTTCCCCCACTTGTAATTTGAAATTGCCGCGCGGCACCCAACAGCTGTTACACCACAGACCCTTCACCCCTTCCTTTCTCCCCCCTCTCCCCTCCCCTGTCAGGGTTGCATTTGGTATTTTTCATTACCAAATATGGGCCAATTTGGTAATGAAAAATTCGTTTGGTAATGAATCAGAATAATGCATTACCAAGTGGATTTTTCACATGTATGATGATACACAGTATGGAGATGGTGGATTGTCTGCTCTCTCTAATTAATCTGCTAGCCAACATAGCATTAAAATAATCAACATTCTGTTATTATAAGGGGAGTGATTACAGGTATTTCCACTTGTATATATAATTAGTGAAGAATAAATGCTTCCTTTAAGAATTTGGTAATGAAAAATGAGGAGTTTGGTAATGTGGCCGAGTTCAGATCTGGCAACCCTGTTCCCAATTACTGCCTACCTTCGTTCAGGGAAGACGTCCATCGTAATCGATGCTGCACGTGCTCGTTTTTTGTGAATAAAGAGTGAATAAACTGCAGTGCCACACAACTAGACCACATTGGAATTTACAGTGTTGTGCAGTGTTATGAAATTAGAATTTAGAGTGCAAAGGATTAACTGTGGAGTGAGTGTGGAGTGCAAAGTGGCGGTTGGAATGGCGTTGCTACTGGTGTGGTTCAGTTAAGAAGAATGTGCAGTGTTAAACAATTATAACTCACAGTGCAAAAAATTAAGTGTAGCACAACATTGCATTACTGTGTGTGCTTCAAGAGCATTTTCACAATACCAGAGCCTTAGAGAGTTAGAGGAGGCGGCCACAGACGTGCTGTAATACAGTATAGTACCCTGTATGCTGCTAGGCCTAAGTATTTTCCATACTCACTTCTAATTCCTCATTCTCTGGTTCCTTTTCATTTATTTCAGGCTTTAGGCCATTATTGGTGTGAATAGGGTCTTAAATAGTTTAAGTATTATGCATGTCTCGTAGGGAGTTATTTAGGTGGCTTTCAAAGTCAGGCTGGGTTAGGGTCCATAAGTACCAGTCCAGCAGTCAGAGGCCCACTTTCCAGACAGAACCACTTTCCGGATGTGCCTTTGGCTCTATTACATCGGATAGTGGAGGAATTAATATATATATATATATATATATATATATATATATATATATATATATATATATATATATATATATATATATATATATATATATATTGTTACGGAACAGAGAAAGATGATGTACACTTTAAGTGAGAATACTAAAAATCACTACTGTCCCGTAAAGTTCCAGGTTCAAAACAAAAGAGTTAGGTAAAATTACAAGTTAAAGTTTAATGCTCAAACTAACAACAAAACATTCAGGACTCATAAGGATAATGTAATGGCAAAAAACAGGTTAAATATATGACTAACTGCAATAGCCTCTATTAACACGAAATTAGCATGAGTAAATTTATCTAAGTCAGCCCTGATAAAATGACAATACACTGGATAATGTTCAGTTAATGCAAGATAACTTATTACAGATACAAACTATTATTAACAATTGGCTGACATAAAACCTTACATTAATCACAAAAACCTCACTAGGCCTAAGAATTAACACCCCATGCTACACAGCACAAGAAAAAATGCAATAACAGTCATACTCAAATCACACAGCTGCTAGATGGTTGGAGACTTCCTGAGCACTCACAACTGTACAGGGGAGGACAGAGATGTGAACAAAATGAGGAGTAGATCTAAGTGGCAATTAATGTAGAGACTGAGCTCATTATATAGGGGCCGGCAGAACTTGATACAACTTGTAAGAAGGACGTGCAAATGAAGCCATGGGGACAAAGAGTTGACAATCCCGCTCTGAACGACAGAAAGAACGACTTACTCTACTATAACGGTAGAAGGGGGGGAGTGAGGTAGAACACGCTCGTGATCAAACAGGCAGCACACTGTACGTTAGAATTACACAAAGGATGATGAAATCATAGGCTATGTAACACCTCCCCACAAAGAAAAAGAAATTTACAAAGGAAATTTCTTATTACTCTAAAACAATCTGTCTAAAGTCTAGATAAGCAATCTGCAATAACATTTTCTTTCCCCTTGACATGTTGTATGTCTAATGAATACTCCTGAAAAAGTAGACTCCATCTTGTCAATCTCTGATTTTTATCTTTAAACTTACTAAGGAATTTCAGTGGGTTATGATCGGTATAAATGACTATGGGGTCAAAACCAGAACACAAATAAAATGAAAAATGCTGTAAACCCAAAATCAAGGCCAAAAGCTCTTTCTCAATAGTTGAGTAGTTCTTTTGAGGTGGAGTGAACTTCTTACTGTAATAAGATACAGGGTGTTCAATACCCTGATCATCCTCTTGCAGCAAAACAGCCCCAGCTCCTGTATCACTTGCATCAACAGCCATCTTAAAAGGCTTAACAAAATTTGGAGTAGCGAGCACTGGTTGACTTAATAGGATAGCTTTAAGTTTGCTGAAAGAGGATTCACAGTTATCGGTCCAGACAAATTTAACTCCCTTTTTCAGTAGGTCTGTAAGTGGTGATACAAGAATTGAAAAGTTAAGAACAAATCTCCCGTAATAACCTACCATTCCCAAAAATCTTTGTAGCTCTTTCCTACTTTTAGGTCTGGGGAGATCACTTATAACCTGAACCTTAGCTCCTGGTGGTGCAACATGTCCATCACCAATTACGTACCCAAGGTACTGAACTTTAGCTTGACCAAACTCACACTTTGACAAATTAGCTACAAGATTAGCCTGAACCAAACGCTCAAGAAATTTACTGACATGGCATAGGTGATCTTTCCAGTTGTCACTGAAGATTAATACATCATCAATATAAACAACACACCCTGCCAAACCCTCTGTTACAACATTCATGAGCTTCTGAAATGTGGCTGGTGCATTCTTCATATCATATGGCATTACAGAACATGCAAAAGTCTTTCCTAGTGTTACAAAACATGAGATCTCCCTAGCACGTTCAGTCATAGGTACTTGCCAGTATCCCTTTAACAAATCAAACTTACTTATGTACCTAGCCTTTCCGATCTTGTCTATGCAATCTTCCACGCGAGGGAGAGGGTAAGTGTCTGTTTTGGTTATCTGATTAACACGTCTGTAGTCAATGCAAAGCCGCTCTGACCCCCCTGGCTTAGGGACCAGAGTGACAGGAGAACTCCACTCGCTCTGACAGGGCTCAATCATCTTGTGGTCCAACAGGTAGCCAAGCTCCTTCTCGATGAGAGGAACTTTCACTGGGTTCACATGGTAAGGAGGCAGTTTAACTGGCTTTGCGTCTCCAACATCGACATCATGCATCAACACAGTAGTTCTTCCTGGAGTGGCACTGAACACTTGTGGGTACTCCTGCAGTAATGCCGAAAACTCCTGCCTTTCCTCGGGAGGTAGATGAGAAAGCTTAGTCTGGAGATCATTCATGATATCAAGATTCTTCCCCAAACTATCACTCAGGCTCATACTGCATGGGAGAGCTTCGCTTGCAGACTCGGGTGGAACAGCTACAGTGCAGACTGGATTATTTTCGTCCCGCCTATGATATAACTTTAGCATGTTGATGTGACAAAGTTGCTTATTCTTTCTACGATCTGGTGTGGCGACGACATAGTTGACATCACTGAGTTTCTTCTCCACGAAATAAGGACCACTAAACTTGGCTTGAAGAGGTTGCCCATGAACTGGTAGCAGAATCAAAACCTGATCTCCTGGCTGAAAGTGGCGTAACCTGGACTTCTTATCATACCAAGTCTTCATCTTCTCCTGAGCAGCTCCTAAATTCTCTCTCGCCAGCTGTAAAGCAGTGGACAGCCGTTCTTTGAACTTCATCACATACTCCAGCAGGTTGACGTCATCTTCCTCCGACAGCCAGCATTCCTTGAGTAGCTTAAGGGGTCCTCTTACTTCATGGCCAAACAGTAGTTCAAAAGGTGAGAAGCCCAGTGATTCATTTGGAGATTCTCTTGCGGCAAATACAACGAATGGAAGACCTTTGTCCAAGTCTTTCTGATGTTCCAAACAGTATTTCTTGAGCATCGATTTGAGTGTTTGATGATATCTCTCCAACGCTCCTTGGGTCTGGGGATGGTAAGCTGAAAACGTGATCTGGGTGATGCCCAACTCTTTCAGAGACTGCTTGAAAACATTTGACATGAAATTACTTCCCCGGTCTGACTGTACCTCCTTGGGTAGACCAAACTTTGTGAAGAACCCTAGCATTTCCTTAACCACGTTCTTTGCTGAGATATTTCTAAGTGGAATGGCTTCAGGATAACGAGTAGCCATATCAATCAGGGTCAACACATAAGAAAATCCTGAAGAAGTCTTAGGAAGAGGGCCCACAATATCCACCAACACACGGGTGAAAGGCGCCTCAAAAGGAGGAATGGGAACTAGAGGTGCAACCTTTTCGGTCTGATTACACTTCCCCACAACTTGACAGGTGTGACAAGACTTACAATACCAGGAAACATCCCTGAAGATACCTGGCCAGCAGAAGTGTTTCAAAATGCGTGCCACAGTCTGCCTCACTCCAAGTTGTCCTGCCAAACTGGAATCATGAGCCACTCTAATGATATCCTGCCTACAAACACGAGGGATGACAACTTGATGTACAACCTCCCATTCACAGTCGGCTGATGCTGTTGGGGGTCTCCACTTCCTCATAAGTACTCCTGACTTCATATAATAACAAGTAGAAGCAGCTGACTCTTCCTCACTGCAAGCAGAGTTAGCTAGACCTTTCAACTCAGGGTCAGCAACCTGCAACTCAACCAACTCTTGACGAGACAAATTATCAACACTACGGGGTACTGCCTCATCTGGTGAGTGGTCCAAATTAGCAAGAAAAGTGTCAGCTAGGATAACATCATCATCATCATTATCCTCTAAATCACCAGTAACTTTAGACTTAGCCCTAGTGACAGCACATGCAGGGAACACATCAGGGACATCACAATCCTGGGACGCAGCCACTGGCTCACTAGACAACTGAGGAGCTGGACACACTTGACTTCCACCAATATCATTTCCAAGTAAGAAAGTTACACCTGACATTGGGAGTGTCTCAACCAACCCAACCATAAAGGAACCATTAGCAAAACCAGACTCTAAATTCACTCTGCACAGAGGGACAGAGAAATAATTATTCCCTACACCTTGTTAGATTACAGTTTCATCAGAGGAATTAACATTAGAGCCTAGAACACTGGTCAGCATAAGGGACTGGCAAGCACCTGTATCACGATATATTTTAACTGATTTCCTGTCATTATTGTCCAGAGGACTGACAAAACCATCAGACAGGAAATTAGCACATGAACTCTTGAGAGGTCACCCACGTTACTGCTCAAAAGAGGAGCTCCATCATGAGAATTTAAGTTACCCCTCAAAGCAGGTTCAGTTAACTCAGTTAAAGAATTCTGGGAACTCTCAAGGGTGGACACTAGACCAATTGACTGAATATTTAAAGACTCCTTTTTGTTCACATCACGCTGTCTCCTGAAACATTTCTCCGTAGTATGACCAAGCTTACTACAATAAGTACATTTACTTTTCTGAAATCTAGAGGTGAAGCTGGTATTTACTTCCTGAGAAACATCATCTTTATTCTCTTTCTTGTTACCTGTACTCTGAGTAGAGGCAATGTCCTTACTCTCAGCTTTCCCTTTTTCTTTAGAATATCTCTTGTGAGTGAGAACATATTCATCAGCTAAAACTGCAGCATCAGACAAATTATCTATTCTTTTTTCATCAAGATATAGGCTTACATCTTTACTAATACACCTTTTGAAGTCCTCCAGCAAAATCATCTGCTTAAATTTACCAAAATCAGAATCCACATTCTTAGAATTTAACCACTGCTCTAACAGATCTTCTTTGATTTTTGCATACTCAACATGGGATTGCTTATCTTGCTTATAAGTTGTCCTAAATTTTACTCTATAGGCTTCAGGAACAAGCTCATAGGCCTTAAGAATCAAGCTCTTAACTACATCATAATTATCAGATTGATCCTGAGGCAAAGATGCATAAGTTACTTAAGCTTTACCGGTGAGAACAGTTTGAAGGAGTACTGGCCAATACTTTTTAGGCCAATTAAAACCTGTAGCTACCCTCTCAAACAACTGAAAATACTTTGTTAAATCAGATTCATTAAAAGGAGGGACAAGTTTAACATTTTTAGCCACATCAAAATCATCAGAGCTAGATGATCCAGTTCCACCTTGTTTCATGCGATACTCATGGTCTGCCTGAATCTTAGCAATTTCAACTTGTGCCTCAGCCTCCTTAGCACGAGCCTGAAACTCAGCCTCCTTAGCATGAGACTCCGCCTCCTTAGCCTAAGACTCCGCCTCCTTAGCCTGAGACTCAGCCTCCTTAGCACGTGCTTGAAATTCAGCTTCCTTCACACGAGCCTCCTGCAGGGCTAGCTGTAACTTAGCTATTTCAATCTGCGTTTGCTCATTTGGAGGAGTTACATTAAACAAGCTTTCATTAATCATGTCAACAATTTGATCTTTAGACTGATGAGAGCGAACAGCAATTCCCAATTGTTGGGCAACAAGCTTAAGTTCATTTTTTGTTCTGTTTTCTACATCACACACTGTTTGCACATTTGACAAAAAATCTTTGGCTTCATCAAGAATAGTAATAGTAGACATCATGAATAAATCACAGTCACAAAATATCGAGCAATATCCTTATGATAATATCCTGAATATCCTGATACGAGGTCGCCAAATTTATGTTACGGAACAGAGAAAGATGATGTACACTTTAAGTGAGAATACTAAAAATCACTACTGTCCTGTAAAGTTCCAGGTTCAAAACAAAAGAGTTAGGTAAAATTACAAGTTAAAGTTTAATGCTCAAACTAACAACAAAACATTCAGGACTCATAAGGATAATGTAATGGCAAAAAACAGGTTAAATATATGACTAACTGCAATAGCCTCTATTAACACGAAATTAGCATGAGTAAATTTATCTAAGTCAGCCCTGATAAAATGACAATACACTGGATAATGCTCAGTTAATGCAAGATAACTTATTACAGATACAAACTATTATTAACAATTGGCTGACATAAAACCTTACATTAATCACAAAAACCTCACTAGGCCTAAGAATTAACACCCCATGCTACACAGCACAAGAAAAAATGCAATAACAGTCATACTCAAATCACACAGCTGCTAGATGGTTGGAGACTTCCTGATCACTCACAACTCTACAGGGGAGGACAGAGATGTGAACAAAATGAGGAGTAGATCTAAGTGGCAATTAATGTAGAGACTGAGCCCATTATATAGGGGCCGGCAGAGCTTGATACAACTTGTAAGAAGGACGCACAAATGAAGCCATGGGGACAAAGAGTTGACAATCCCGCTCTGAACAACAGAAAGAACGACTTACTCTACTATAACGGTAGAAGGGGGGAGTGAGGTAGAACACGCTCGTGATCAAACAGGCAGCACACTGTACGTTAGAATTACACAAAGGATGATGAAATCATAGGCTATGTAACAATATATATATATATATATATATATATATATATATATATATATATATATATATATATATATACTGTATATATATATATAAATACATTATATATATATATATATATATATATATATATATATATATATATATACATTATATATATATATATATATATATATATATATATATATATATTATATATATATCTATAAATATATATAAATACATTATATATATATATATATATATATATATATATATATATATATACATTATATATATCTATATATATATATATATATATATATATATATATATATATATATAAATACATTATATATATATATCTATCTATCTATATATATATATATATATATATATATATATATATATATATATATAATCATATGTTGCCCCATGAGGAGGTAGAGCCCGGGGCTAGGGAAGTTGGTCCTGACATTGAAGATGAGAGTGGCCAGCCTCACTCATCCCTGAGTGGCATTATGTGAGCAATAAACCCCAACCATCCCTTGGATATAAACCTTCACTGGCTTAATGCGATTGGAGCGCCGTAATTACCCACTAAACCACCAGACGCCAAAATTTGGTTATATGGTTACCACCCTGCGTAGGTGCCAGCCATTGTTCGACCTTTTTTTTTGGCTAGAATGATAGATTTTGGTGTGAAAACAACGAATTTCGCCATTAAAATGCTCATTGAAGCTCGGAAATGGGTTTTATTGAGCCCTGCATACTTGTATACAGGTATACCTGCTCTCTCACGCTCACCAGGTAGGTGAGTGAAAGCTGTTTTCTATGTAAGATATACACTGGTATTTATGCTGGGAAGCTATAGCTATGTTCAGTACCTTTTCTGATTACTTATTGCTTCAACATCTATCACAATTTGCATGTCTTTCTCACTGTGAATGCATTATCTTACACTTACTTGAAGATAGGTACAACTTGACTTCATTATATACAGTCCTGGCACTTACAAGAAGGTATTTACAACTTGACTTCACTATAGTCCTTACACTACAAGAAAATATTTACAACTTACACTTACGTGCAAATATATACAAAATGCCTTCACCATGTACAGCACTGGGTAAGGCACACAGGCAGAGTGAGGCAGAGCGAGTGTGAGGGGGATAGCGAGTGAGTGTATGGCCTTGACGGCCTGGGGGATGGTAAAGGAACAGTTACCATACATGCCTGCCAATTTTTATGTGTGAATTTTGAAAAATGCAGTCACAGTGATTTTTTTTTATTTTAAACTGTTTTAAAACGGCACTGGCACTGGCTGCAGAATTATGTCAGGCCGTTTTAAAATGGCACTGGCACGCAGCAGGTAAAAAATATCAAGGGCTACTGCATGAGTTTCTCCGTGCTGGTCAATTGACTGATGGATGGTATGAGTTAAGAGAGTGAGTATTTCAACAGTGGATATGTCAAGGCAAAAACCATACTGTCTATCACAAACAATTAAGTTGTTGGATTCAAGATGTTTAACCATGTGGTCATGACTTACAATCTCAAATACTTTACCAAGAGAAGATGTGATAGCTATTGGTCTGTAATCATGGGGGTCAGAGGAAATTCCTTTCTTTGGAATTGAGTGGATATTGGCTTCTTTCAAAGAATTAAGGAATGAAGAAGCACGCATGGATAGTCTGGATAATTTAGCTAGAACAGGAGCAAATTCTGGGGAACACTTTTTGAAAACAACAGGAGGAATTCTATGTGGACCTGGAACATAGTTAGTTGGTAAATTGTCTAGGATGGATTTTACGTATCTTATCAGTATTTTAAGTGGCGCAATTTCGGGAGAGTCAAGTTCTAGTGCAAGGACGTTCTGACTGTCTTCTTCTGAGGTAGAATTTCTGGCAATGTACTGGCAACGATGTTTGCCTTACTATGCGGGTCAGTAAGTTTATAGTGTTCCCATCTGGAGATTTTAGTGGGGGAATGGGTGATGTCAAAGTTGCTATTGAAAAAAATTTAGGTTTGACCAGAATATTCTTTTGTCATTAGGATTGTTTAATAATTTCGTTGCTTGGTTGTGAGTTGATTTAGCAAGATTTATTACTGCTTTTGCATGGTTTCTAGCAATTTTAGATTGACTAATGGATTCAAATACTTTTATTTTAAGTAAGAGTTATTTGCTAAGGACTGTAGGGTCGTTGCTCTGGCACAGTAGCTGTCAAACCATTTTGGTGAGTTAGATCTTATAGTGAACTGTTGACTGGGTATAAACAATTCCATACCATCTTGTATTAAGTCATTAATATGCGCCTGGTGGTTTAGTGGGTAATTACATCGCTCCAATCGGATTGAGCCGGTGAAGGTTTATATCCAAGGGTTGGCTGGGGTTTATTGCTCACGTATTTCCACCCAGGGATGAGTGAGGCTGGTCACTCTCATCTTAAATGTCAGGACGAACTTGCCTAGCCCCGGGCTCTTATACTTTTCATGAGGCAACGTAGGATTGGATGATGGATGGATGGATGGATGGAGATCTTTTAGTGAACTGTTGACTGGGTATAAACAATTCCATACCATCTTGTTTTAAGTCATTAATGTGGGAGACGATTGAATTAATGTCACTGGAGAAGAAAGACTGCCATGGAATATCATCAAGATAAATTCTAAATCCATCCCAATCTACCCTATCAAAGTGCCACCTGGTCACTCTGACAGGTTCAGAATGGAATGGTTTGGGGGAACTGGCTAATGAGGCTTTGATGAGGTTGTGGTCGAAGCATCCAAGTTGTGATGGTACTTCTATCCTGAACTGATCTGGATTATTTGTCAGGAATAGGTCCAAGAGATAGGCGTTATGGTCATGATTAACTGGTATCTTGCTTAGTTGTTTTACCATTTGTGTGAGATTAAATGATTCAGTGGACAACTCGCATTCCAGACCAGTACCGTCAGTCCTGGCACAATGCAATACTCATTCTACATTATGGACATGAAAATCACCCAAAACAGTAATTTCAGTGTTAGGGGTGAGGTTAAGGTTAGGCAACTGTGTGGATATGGAGTCAAATATGCTGGGTTCTGAAGAAGCATTGGGGGAGCGATAAACTACACAGATATATTTGGTAATGTTTAGATAATTTAGTTTATATAGTGAATAATCAAAATTAGCTGAAGTGAAATTCAAAATAGTGTCAACTGCTAATATAGATTTGATATATCAACAAGTGTCACCCTTGTTACGGAAGTCTGTGAGGAGATGGTAACCAGGAAAACAAAATGAGGATGTGTCAGTAGGAGAGATTTGGGGTTCTGTGAGGAACAGGGCTAGACGGGTTATTAATTGGAGGAAAAAGGGACTGGCATTCAGACTGGTACTAAGACCATGGATATTAGTGAAATATAAGGCCAAATCTGTGTTTCGCTGCTGATGAGCATGAAGAATGTTTGCAACAACCGCTGTCGGTACATTCGCTTGATTGCTACCAGGAGGGCCCTGTGCCACCAGCCCTACCCTGTCGTTGAAGGTAGACGATAACGCTAGTTTGATGCGAAACGAGATATAATGTGGTTTTGTGTTGTGTACTATAGATTTGACTGCTTGTGTGCATTAAGTTTGATATGGATATTTTGTAACTGAAGGGTGAGGTAGGTGTTGGAGAGGAACCGCTTCATGCTGTGGCACCGACATAGTCAGGTGGGGGTGCTGCTTGGTCAAACAAATGTCACTTAGCTCTCTCCATGTCCCCAGCAAGATGGATGGTAGACTGCTGAAATTTGTTAACTTGAGCCTGAAGTGCAGCAGGGTCACGTTTCATCTAAACCTAGGGCTACAACAACAGCAACTACTACTCCTGCTACTACATCATTTCTACTACTACTACTACTGTTATTACTACTACTACTAGTGCTGCTGCTGCTGCTGCTGCTGCTGCTGCTACAGGGATAAGACAGGAAATGTGCATATTGAATCGAATAGGTTGTGGGGTAAATAATATGCAGGTATGTATGAGGTGTGCATGATGCTGTGTGGCGCAGTGTAGTGTGGTTTAATGTGGTGTATGTATGAAAGTCGGTGTATTGTGCTGTGTGGATTTAGAGATGGTGTTTTGATGTGGTGTGGTATAAAATATTTCAGGTAACTGCGTTATTATTCTGATTTGTGTTGTGTGTGTGTGTGTGTGTGTGTGTGTGTGTGTGTGTGTGTGTGTGTGTGTGTGTGTGTGTGTGCTGCAGCTGCAGTACGGAATGTTTTTTTTGTCTCGAAATGTATTGTAATCCGTGCTATAGTGTTGTGTAGTGTGGTGTGGTGTGATGTGTTTTGTTAGAATGACTTGCGTACTATTCTTTACAAGTAAACACATAACAAAAATCATAGCCTGGTGTAGAATATTTTTTTTTGTTGCGTGGTGTTATATAATGTACTGTAGTGTGGCTTGGTGTAGTGCATTGTTGAGTGCTATATGTGTCGATATGTGGTAGTGAACTTTTGGTGTAATATGTTGCTTTTATGCCGAAAAAAGACCCTTCCAAAAACGTCAAACAAGATAAAGCTAAATACAGATTTGTGTCAAATAATCTAAAGATACATGAACACAATTCTGACAGTAAAGAGTCAGACTAACATAAGTTGATCGGGTAAGTGATGAACAGGGTGGTTTTACGCAGTGGTAGAGGATCTGTTAATTCGATATGGGCGATGATGAAAACAGTTGATAAAGCATGTGAGAAGGAATGGAAAATACTTATGGAATTTATGGTACAGAATGAGGGAGGGCAGGTTAAACAGAGTGGAAGTATGGAATAAATGGTTCAAAATAAGGGACAACATGTCAAAAAGAATGGAAACATGGAAGGAGGTATATTCTGTATGTATGTATGAATGGCAAGGATGGTTTAGAATAAGAGAAAACAGGTTAGACAGAATATACAGTGCGGAATGAAAACTGCTCGATGTATCACTGAAAGAAATGACAACTTTTAACAGCTTTTTCTCGCTACATCTAGACAATTTTATCCAATTTAAGAAAGGCTACTAATTGAAGAAGTTAATGAGGGCTATATCTAACCATTCTAACTCGAAGAGTTTTTCTGAGACAGAATTAAATAGACTGGAGTGGCATCGATAAAATATGGACTACGGCACTGAACTGATGAGGTTAAAAGTCATTCTCGTGGCAGCGATGCATAGGTAAATATGATTTTTGGTATGTATCTTACATGATTTCCTGTAAAATATGCTACTGTGAACATGTATTTTTAAACAAACATTTCTTGCTACAGAATCTTGCCGTACTGGTGGTGTGTGGTGTTGATGGCAGTCGCTTTGGGAAGATTTTGGCTTGGCCTGTGGGTGTCCTGCCTCATGGTCTACGCCCGCCTGCCCCGATGCTGTGGTATGGTGTTCGCTTGTAATTAATTATGCTCCGTACCATCACACATGTAATTTTATATGTAAAAATTGTTTTACAGTGCCTTGGGCTATTAAAAAGGAATAATAATACCCATATCGAGGGAGTCAAGGGCCTCTCATAGCAGTTTTATCCAAAAGCAGGTAAAATTCTTATGCTCCTTTAAAGTGTGAGGTCATCATAAAGGAGGAAACGGCATTAATGTTACATCACACCAAAATACCGTGACAGGAAAAAGGAGACAAAATATTACACGAATTTAAGTACCTAAATATCCAGAACATTTACCATCCCTCGAGCATAGAAATATAAGTACCTGGTCCGTTAAAATTTGCAAATGATAAGATCATTTTAATATGCCAGACCTTCTGTAACGATGTGGAAAATATTTATCTCGGGCTATGGTGTGTAACAATATGTAAAATGCAACTCATTTTCTATCTATCTATCTATATATTGCCAGAAGCCTGAATCCCATTCGGGGTGGCCACAAACAAATCGCCTCTACGTCTCCCCGTCCCCCGCCATTTCACTGCCCCGCTCCCAACTCACACACCCCTCTCTCATATACCTCTCCACCCCATCCCTTCATCTCATCCTCGGCCTCCCCCTGCCTCTTCCCCCCTCTACCTCACTCACATACACTCTCTTCGTCAGTCTTTCACCCTCCATCCTCTCCACATGGCCAAACCACCTCAGTGTATTCCTCCTAACGTTTCCTATCACATCCACATCCACACCACAACGCTCCTTTATATTCTCATTTGTGAGCCTGTCTCTCCATGTGACTGCACAGGCTCCTCTTAAATAACTCATTTCCACTGCTCACACTCTTGACTTGTGTCCTTCCAGCAACGTCCAAGCTTCACTTCCATACGTTAGAGTTGGTATCACAATACTGTCATGTAGTAACTTTTTCACTTCCATGCTCACTTCCCTGCTTCTTATCACTGCTTTCAAGGAACCAGCAACCTTTCTTCCCTGCTGTACCCTTTCAGGCACTTCACCCTCCAAACCTCCATCCTTACTCATCACACTACCCAAGTACTTAAACGTACTCACATTTTCCAATTCCTCACCGTCCAACCTCGCTGTACATTCACTGACTTCACCTCTCTCAAAGACCATCACTTTACTCTTCCCTACATTCACCTTTAGATTCCGTTTCCTATACACTCTCCCAAACTCATCCACCAAGCCTTGCAGGTCTCCTTCGTCTTCACTCAACAACACAGTATCATCTGCAAACAACAGCACAGGGAGCCTGCAGACACTACCCCCTCTCTTCAGGGCCACTCCAACATCCACCACCCTACCTTGTACCTCTTTTATTACCCCATCCATGTACAGATTGAACAACCATGGAGACATGACACATCCCTGTTTCAACCCAACCTTCAAAGAGAAAAATTCACTCAGTTCACCATCGACACGCACTGCAGCCTTAGCACCATCATACATACTCTTCACAGCATTCAACAACTTCCCATCTACTCCATATATTCTTAATACTTTCCACAATCCTTGTCTATCCACCCTGCCATATGCTTTCTACAAATCCATGAAAGCCGCATACAACTTCTTTCCCTTCTCTAGAAAATTTTCCACTAAAGATCTAAGACTGAATATCTGATCTACACAACCTCTTCCCTTCCTAAAGCCTCCCTGTTCTTCTCCAACTAATTCCTCTGTTCTTTCTCTAACTCTCAATAAGTATCCTACCATACACTTTTCCTATTATACTAAGAAGACAGGTGCCCCTATGGTTATCACACACTTCTTTTTCCCCTTTTCCTTTGTACAAGGGAATAATTATACCTGACTTCCAATCTTCTGGGACTCGACCTTCCTCCCAGGCCAATCTGCACATTTTCCACATCCATTCTACTGCTGTCTCTTCCCCATACTTCAGCATTTCACCACATACTCCATAAATTCCTGGGGCTTTCCCAAATTTAACTTTCTTCAATGCTTCCACAACTTCTATTCTACTGATTTCTTCCTGTCTTCTCACCTCCCTCCTTCTCCCAGCCATTCCCCAGCCACTTATATTCGCATTACTTCCATCCTCTATGTTCGACAATTCCTTAAAGGTTCTCTCCATCTGCTCACTTTTTCTCCCTTCTCCATTAGTAATCGACCATTTTTATCTTTCACTCTGCTGCTAACTTCACTTCCACCCTGTCTTACTCTTTTCACCTCTTTCCAGAAAATTTTCTTAGCCCTTCCACTTTACACTCAACTTCCTTCCAAATTCCTCATCCGCTCTCTTCTTACTCTCCCTTACTAATCTTTTCATCTCTCTCTTTCTTTCTACATATAACTCTCTCTTCCGCCTCTCAACTTCTTCCACGCCCCTATATTTCATCCATTCATTGTATGCTTTCTTCTTTTGTGCCACAGCCTGTCTTACCTCTTCATTCCACCACGCTGTTCCTTGCACACCCCTCCGTCTTCTCTTCATCCCACACACCATATCACATGCTGCACATATTTCTTCTGTAAATATCCTGCACACACCTTCCACGTCCCCCATCTGTTCCAATTCATATTTGCCCAATCGTTCCTCCACTTCTCTCTTATACTCTGCCTTTTTCTCATCCTCTTGTAACCTTTCCACTCTCCTTACAAATACTCCTTCTTCCCATCCCTCCCTCCTTCTATTTCTCCATCCTAATTGGACCTTGATTCTGGCCACCACCAAGTAGTGGTCAGAAATTCCACTCCCCCAACCTGTATAAGCTCTTGCATCCATTACACATTTTCGCATCCTTTTATCCACACACATATAATCAATCATCGCCTTCCTTTCATTCAGTTCACCACCCACCCTTCTCATCACTCGCCATGTATACCTACAGTATGGATCATCTTGTGCCTGAAGAGGGTATTGGCTATCACCAACCCCCTCCCCGCACAAATGTCCACTAACGCACTGCCATTCTCATATATCTCAGCAGGCACACTCCACTCACCAACTATTCCATCCACCTTCATCATTCCCTACTTTATCATTCATATCACCGATCAAAAACACTCTCATATTCCTTCCAAACTTTTCCATGCACACTTCCACATTTGTCCAGAACTCTTCTCTCACTCTGCTTGCACGATCTTGCATTGGCGCATGCACACACAGAATCGCCCACATTTGTATTCCAACTTTCAATCTTACCTACACAATCCTTGACCCAACTGATCCATACTGTCTTATGCTCTTCTTCCATCTTTTACTCACAACTATACACTCTCCTGCTTTTGCCCTCTCATTCTCACCTACTCCTGCACATATACCCAATCCATACTCCCATTCTCTCACACTCTCACCTCTCCATTTCGTTTCAGTTATTCCGCATACATCAACTTTCGCACACTCAAGTACCTGGACAATCTCTCTCTCTTTCACCTCATCATTCGCTCCCCTTACATTCCAAGTTCCAATTACCAAGTCCTTTGTCCAGTCCTTGGTCGTCATCTTTCGGTCAGTCCTTGTCCGAGGCTTATTGTTTGTCTTTTTAGTTAGTTGTTTTCCGGGGAGGGGCACTAACCCTCCGCCAACCCTTTTAGTCGCCTTTTACGACAAGCAGGGATACTGGGGAAACTATCAGAGTTCCACTGAAATGAACTAGCGACAGTTCACCCATCTTTAAAGTTTGAACTTCAAAAATTCATGGCAACACCTTACTGGCTAAACGAATCACACAAATATTAGCTTCGAAATACGTTGTAGGTTATGAAGAGTGGTACGCACTTCTCCCACTCTGCCGGCCGATGTTTCGTGTGTTGCGGGGACGGCTCCTTCGGTGTTATCTCTGTCTATACTGCATAATTTATTAATTCCCTACTCCCACTGTTATACCCATGCCTACACCAGCAAACTGAGCCATCCATGCAATACATAAGATACATCCAGGTGAGTTCTACTGGAGCGCTCTTTACGGATCGCCCTAAGCAAGGTACTGAACTATTCAATTTCGTGATATTCTTTTGTTCTGATACCGGACAGGGACGCCTTCACGTGGTGGCACCGATATAACTGAGCGACCCTGCCTGCCAGGTTGTATAAACGTTTCTCATTCCTCGCTATCTCCTGAGAGTAAGAGGTGAACTGCAGGAGGAGGACAACTTGCAAATGTCGGGTCCAGGGGTGCACCCAGCAATATTTTTTTGGGGGGGCCATAAAAATGAAAATTGTGGCTAGGAAAGAAGATACACTATTAGTGTATTTCGTTTCTTACAAGGAAGGAAATTTCGGGGGGTCCATGGCCCCCTTGCTCCCCCCCCGGGTGCACCCCTGGTCAGGTCTGAGACACCAACCACCATGTTGATCACGTGATCACTCCGTGGGTATGGTTGCGGGACAACTGCCCGCTCCAATATCTTCCTCCCTTGTGTCGCTCTTGTAGGGGAAGGTCATGTCGGTCCGCTCTCTCGACATGCTTTGTCGATAGGCCTATTTTTGGTCACACCGACCCGACGTTTGTATTTAAGTATATATGTATATATATATATATATATATATATATATATATGTGTGTGTGTGTGTGTGTGTGTGTTGTGTGTGTGTGTGTGTGTACATGATTTTAGTGAATATTGCTCTACAGAGTGACTGTTATGGTGAAATTATGAACTATAGAAATGATATGTGTCACTGATGACCTCTGTGAGTGGTGAGGGTGATGAACTAATTTGTTTTTCTTTGCAGGTATTGAATAATCTTTTCCAGAGATATAACCTTATGGAGGAATAAACATCTTTTACTGTGCACTTACAGGTGTAAATAACCATAAAAAAAAAGGTTCTTTATTCCATGGATGTCCATTTATGACTGAAAAAAACTAAGTAATGATGCTTTGGGAAGTAGTCAGTAAATAAAAAAAAAATTGGTTTGGAAATCAAGGTGTATAGCCTTAGGGAGGAATAAACATCATTTATTGTGCATTTACAGGTGTAAAAAAAAAAATTCAATGGATGTCCATTTATGACTGAAAAAAAACAAAGCAATGATGCTTTGGAAAGTGCAGCATTCGGTATTTTTTTTTTTTTTCCGGTTGGAAATCAGGGGTATAGCCTTAGGGAGGAATAAAAATCATGTAGTGTGCATTTACAGGGGTACATAACTATACAGTAAATTATTATTGCATGTACATTATTTTTTGACTCTAAAAAAAAAAAAAAAACTTTTTTTGTCAAGCTCCTTTACAATGAGCTGTTGTGCCAGACGGTTGTGCCTGCCCCAGCTGATGGTCCAGGGACCTGGGAGAGTGTAAGCATAAGGACAAGTCCTTAGCTTTCATTTACAAGTTTATCATTTAGTTATCTTTGAACATGTAATAATTTTTGCCATTTTTCGTTTTTTTTTTTTTTTTGTCATCCCAGAAGAGTTTAGTTTTCTTTTGATTATGGTATTTGGGTGATGAAAATAAAGTAGAAAGGGTATATTTATCGTGTGTATTTTTGGATTTATTAAATTTTGATTACAAGTGTGGTTTTCGATTTTTACAAAAATGAGTCTGTCACACTCGACGTTTGTGTTAAGTACAGTAACACAGGATGTTTGTGTTCTAGGGTTAAGCCTGCAGTCCACTAGGGTCACGTCTCACATGAATCTGGGGCAGGAACTACTCTACTGCTACTACTACCATTAGTTCTTCTCCTACAACAACAACAACAACAACAACAGCAACAATAACAACAACAATAACTACTACTACTACTACTACTGCTAATACTACTACTGCTACTACTACTACTACTACTACTACTACTACTACTACTACTACAGTTACTACTACTACTACCATTATTACAACAACAGTTACAACTACTACTATTGATACTACTACTAAAACTACTACTACTACTATTACGGTTGTTCCAGACCTGAGTCAATCTGCGGGCAACCTCCATGCTGCACTGGACGCCATGTTGGCCACACAGTCATGCAGTCGCTCCTCCGTGTTTGTGCTGACAGATGGCTCGTACTGGACCTCCCTCGTGTCCAGGGTTAGCATTATATTATCTGCTATTCCCTCTTTTTTATATGCTGGAATCTGGGCATAGGCTTAACAGTCCGTTCCCTTAGGCCCAGCAGTCCTTCGATGTACCACATGACACCACTTCGGCACTAACACCCACCATCCATACTAATCACATCAGGGTTTAGAATAAGTGTGCAGTGATCACAAATTGTGCAGTGATCAATCTGATTTCTGAATTAATGAATCTGATTTCATGTAGTGAAGAAATTGATTATTTGCAATCAAAAATACTTGTTTGGGTAAACGGAAAACGTTGGCAATGTAGCCTACTCAGAATTTCTATAGTAGTCTCGCAAAATTATTTACAAAGAGATAAGTTTAATTTTATTATTTAAGCTTTTTTATTTTATAAAATAAAAAAAGCTTTCCTAAATTTCCCTTTTCCTTTTATATTTTTTCTGGCGATTTTGGCAATCTCAGGACAGGAAATGGGGTCTGAGAGTCTCACAGACCAGTGTATCTAGCAGTCTTGCTGCGCCCGATTTTGTATCCTAAAAACAATAAGGATTGTGAAGATTACCCTAACTTTACTTTTTCTGTTAAACATGGGTAAGGGTGAGAGCAGGATTTATGTTTGAAATAATTTTGTTTTTTGTAAAATAGTAATTAATCTTTCCATTGGTTAAACCAGAAATTTTTAAGAACAGTGTTCATTTTAAGTGTTTTCGAACACAATTACTCAAATTATTTACTTGTACAAATTACTGCATTCATTAGCCTCCATTTATTTCATAATCAAGTTTATGGAAGTGTGTAAGAAGTTTTTTTTAGGCAGCCATAGTTATTTTTTTACTTATGTAAATTAATCTTATTACTAAATATATTTGGTACACGAACTCAAAATTGTTATACTGGGAAATATGACCTTTATATATATATATATATATATATATATATATATATATATATATATATATATATATATATATATACAGTATAATGGATTTCGAAATTTTGCTTTAGATGTGCAGTGATCATATTTCCCTATTTTATACCCAGGAACACATGCTAGGGCTGTCTCATACAGGACTGATGTTTTGATATTAGTGCAGGTGATTTTATGACATAACGGCGGTCCTACGGTAGATCGGGAAATTTTACCTCACTGAGATTCAAATTATTTAAACTGTTCCCTACCCTAGGCAGGATTAAAACCCGCGACCAATGGAACCGTAGACCAATCTCTACTGACTCGTCCTACAATTATCATGCATCTATCAAGAATGCTGACTTGCAAAAACTGATTAGCATAGAATGATGCCTGTCACAAAAAAGTGCCCTGGGGAGGTGAAGAGTCATATATCACAGAGAGTACATTTTACACCTTGCATAGCACATGTTGAACAGATGTTACAATGAGAATGCACTATACATGTTATAGTTGATTTCATTTATATTGGCAAAGTTATGTAACCCTCAATAAGCTAAACTGATCGCCAGATGCTGTGAAATGGGAGAGCAATTTCGACTAAAAATCAAGGAGACTCGTTCCTAACTCATGACCAAGGCTCATCGAAATTCACACAACCATAACTTAAGTATCTGAGTTTTAAGAGTGGAAGCGTTCCGTCGTATGAGAGTAGACAGGCTAAAATGTCTCCACCCCTTCTCTAGAGTCACTATATTCGTTTTATTTCAACAACCTAAAATTGCCATCTCTTCCTTATGAATACTGAGCTGGAACAAGACTTTAACATTCAAATATAATGCTAGTCACAAAGAGATCCTTTGTAAAGGATATAGAGCCCTAGTATTGGCCTATTCTGCCACTGACCTGCATGGTATCAGCTCCAAAAGGACGAAAATCAGGGTCAAATTAGAATGAAAAGGTTACAGCAAACAGCCCCACTAGAACGTATCCAGGGTGTGGCTCTCCGAGTAGCAGGCCAGATAGAAGAGAAGGTCATGGCTAATAATGTATTCCACTGGTACAGGATCTGCCTATGCTGCAAGCACCCTGGGGACTGGCAGTTTTTGAGAGCAAGATTCACGGCCAAGACGAGAACACGACTCGGAAATATATTATCCAGACCGTTAGTGAAGCTGAGAGGGTAGGTTGTATGATACTGTAGTAAAAGTAGATCTACGCACATAATTTTACATGTAGTGTTGTTATAATGACAACAAATCTTCATATTTACTTTATTATTTAACAAAGTAATTTGCTTTCTGTAATAGACGGATTGCTGTCTTTAGCTTTCTTTTCCTCATTTGGTTTTTGTTTTTGACATCATCTTTAAGCAGGTTAATATATATATATATATATATATATATATATATATATATATATATATATATATATATATGCTTATTCAGTTCCACTGCAGGTGGGAGCTACACCAAACTTTGCAATTTATCTTTGGCCTTCTCAAACCCATGCCTCATTTCAATGTGAGTTGCAGTGCAAGTGGTAATTCCCGCCTTGATCGCAGTGGAGCTTGACGTGGGGGAATTCACGTTTTCTGTCGGATCTCTCCACTCTGTTCTGAAGGAATCGAGGACTGAGATCGCTGAAAAGATCAAAAAAGTTTTCCAGACACAAACACCCTTGATTCTCCATTTTGATGGAAAGCTCTTGCCCAACATCGATGGCAGCGGCCGCAGCGATTGCCTGGCGATTGTTGTTACAGAGATTGGAACAGAGAAGATCTTGGCGATCCCTGCTGGAAAGGGCGAAGCAATGGGAGTGGTAGTGGTAAGGACTCTAGATGAATGGCCGGAAGAGAAGACCTGGATTGCAGGGCTCTGTTTTGATACTACAGCATATAACACTGGGTTTCACAACGGAGCGTGCTTTGTCATTGAAAAACGTCTCCATGTCCAGCTGTTGTTCTTGGCATGCAGGCACCACATGTGTGAACTCACAGTGGCAGGAATCTTTGACCTCTTTCTCTCTTCTTCTGGTCCTGAAATTCCTCTCTTCACTCGATTCAAAGAGTTATGGAACAAAATTGACACAGATTCCTTCGATCCCTACGATGATGACCTAGATGAAAAATCTCAGTCGTGGATTGCCAACAGAGCCGAGGACATTGAACACTTCATACTCAACCAATGGAGCATACGCAACCCCGTGATGACTACCTTGAGCTCCTCCAGCTGTCACTGGCTTTCCTCGGCAAGAAGCCAGCATGGATAACCTATCACCGTCCAGGTGCCTATCACAGATCACGTTCGATGACCAAAGGCCTTTACTGCCTCAAGATCTTCCTTTTCAGAAATCAACTGAAGAATGCAACCTCCTTCCCCTTCACATGACATCAAAAGAAGGCCATCAAATGCATCTGTGTCTTCCTTGTCACCGTCTATGTGATGCACTGGTTTGAAGCCCCAGATGCTGTCGACACTACAATCGATGACCTCAATCTCCTGAAGAAGATTGAAGAATTCAGAGAGGTGGATCCCGATGTAGCAAAGAAGGCATTCAACAAAGTTAAAAGCCACCTTTGGTACCTCAATGAGGACCTGGCTACACTAGCCATATATTCGGACAAAGTTTTTGCTGAGGAAAAGCAGGAAATGCTGAAAACTATGAACACAGCACTGCCGAGGGAGAAGGGTCTGCGAGCCGTTTGAACATGAAGATGATTGATAAGGCATCAGATACATGAAGATGATTGATAAGGCATCAGATCTGAAAATCTCTAAGTTTGTCACACAGAAGTCGGAAAACCTCTTCCAGTGATTGAAGCTGATACTCCGGCAAGCATCCATGACCTCTGCTCCATTCCCGATGTCAAGACCCACCTCAAAGTGGTCAGTGACACTGCTGAGCGGCCAGTCAAACTAGCAAAGGACTACAACAGTGGTCTGAGAAAGAAGCAAGAAGAACGACAGCTGATCGTCCATGTTGTGCAGCACAACAGTGCCCTCTATGACTCGACCAAAAAAAATCCCACATGTATTAAACTGATTATGCTTGTTGTATAACTCAAAATTCTTGTTTCTTTTTGTACCACATTGTTTATTTTTACCTTTCTCACCATACCCTTCACGTACTCAGATCAGTTAGATTTACAGAATGCAGGGGTAGTGAGACATGACTTTGCATTGATAAAATAACATAAAAAATTTTTGCTTGAATGCTTTGTTTGTAAAGTGGAATCGATTCCATACTTTGTCCAACTAAATATCCCTTTTTTTTCTCACCTATAAGTGCTGAACACTCTAATATATATATATATATATATATATATATATATATATATATATATATATATATATATATATATATATATATATATATATATATATACACATATATATATATATATATATATATATATATATATATATATAAATATATATATATATATATATATATATATATATATATATATATATATATGCAGAGACTTCACTTCACCGTGAAGATATGTATGCAAACTAACCACAGGAGAAATGAAAGGAGCGACAGTGAGTACTTTCGTATATCACATCTTCAGACAGAGTGAGACAGAAACGTAAAGGGTAGAGGTCTTTTATGCACACCCGCAGCAGGTAGTGGCACACAGAACAATGGATGACCTGAATTTTTACCTGCGGATTAACTTAGGGTCACCTGCAGCAGGGAGTGGAACACAACAAAGGATGACCTAAATCTAAAAAAAAATGCAGGTGACAAACGAGGAGGGAGTAGGAGGGGAGGAAAGGGGAGTGGGAGGGAGGGGGAAGGGGAGAGGGGAGAGTGAGGAGAGCATAAATACTGCTGCTTAAGTTAAGCAGCAGTATTCATCATCGTTGAACATGCTTGGGGTTTCATTCGCTCGGGACTTATCTTGGAAAGATCATTTTACATCTCTTGTAAAATCTGCTTCCAAGAGATTGGGTGTGCTAAGCCGACTCCATTCCTTCTTTACCCCTGCACAATTGTTGACTCTATACAGGGGTTTTATCCAACCTTGCGTTGAGTACAACTTTCACGTGTGGGGAGGCTCCCCACATACAGCTCTTCTCAATAGGGTTGAGTCAAAGGCTTTTCGCCTCATTAACTCTCCTCCTCTTTCTGACTCCCTTCAACCTTTGTCTCTTCGCCACACTGTTGCATCTTTATCTCTCTTCTATCGCTACTTTAATGGTCACTGCTCCTCTGAACTGTCTGCATTCATTCCTCCACCTCAACGACAGGCGCGTAGCACCCATATAGCAGCAAACTCTCATCTCTTTTCTGTCCAACTCTCTAATGCAAGAGTTAACCGTTACTCCCAGTCCTTCATTTATGCAACAGGTCAACTCTGGAACTGTCTCCCTTTGTCTGTGTTTCCTGCTTCCTATGATCTCCAGTTTTTCAAACGCAGTGTGTCCAGGCATCTCAAAATGATCTGATCTTGAATTTGGCTATCTCTTGTATTTTGTTTTTCTCTTGGAAGGAACAGTTTTGCGGGCTTGTTGCCTTTGGTTCCTTCTTCCTTACATAAAAAAAAAAATCAAACACATTGATTCGCATCTTAGCCCCAAAGAGAAGAAGGGACAGATCCTCACTGCACCACACCGCACGAGGGTCAACTGAGCAGTGCAATTAGTGACATCCGCAAACAGCATATCTGGTTTACCCCTGCCACGTCATAATAGGCCCATCCCCTTGCCCCCTCCTGACCTGATCAGCTGATCAGAGCAAATGCTGAAGAATATCCCCTCAGGGCTGCGTCATCATTTATTCATTCACAATTTCTCACCATTTATTTCTGTCACGCACAACCACTCATCCTTGCTCAACAGACATCCCTCTTGCATTCAACGCTCTCTTCACACTGTCCATCCATCCTATTCGTGGTCTTCCTTTCAGCCTTACACCTCCCACGTCAGATCTAGTTATCTTTTTCACCAATCGCTCATTATCCATTCTCTCCATATGCTCAAAACATTGCAACACCCTCTGCTCAACTCGATCAGCCATCTCCCGAACAACTCCAGTTCTTCGCACTTCATCATTTCTCATTCGATCCATACGCGTCACACCACACATACTCCTCAGACACCTCATTTCCATTACATTTAAACTTTTCCTCTCTGCTAAACCCATATTCCATGTTTCAGCCCCATATAACGCAGTCGGTACCACAACACCCTCATATAGGCTTCTCTTTACATCCATTCTAAGCGAACGACATCTGAACACTCTTTTCATTCCTCCCAGCGCTTTTCCTACTTCATTCATTCAACACTTCTGCATCTATTCTTCCATCCACAGCAACATGTGACCCTAAATACTTAAAACACTCTACCTCTTCAAGCAACTCACCATTCAAATCTATATTCATCCTCCTACCATCTACCGACCTCGTATACTATATATATATATATATAATCAATTGGAAATAGCTAGCTGTGTGTAGGTCATAGGTATTACATCTTTTTAATGACAAGGGATTGTGTATTAAAGTCTTATAATGTAAAGTTGCAGACTCACATAATTACTGGTTGATATATTATTGTAGAGTACAGTACGACTGACGTATGCCGCTAGATCTGCATACTTAAAATCCCCTGTATTCATTAGCATAAAACTCTTACTCTTACCTGTCAGTATATCTTACGCATTAAAAAATCCCCGGGTATCAGTGTATATACATGAATGCTTACTCTTATCCACTTGGTACAGAAGAATAAAGATAAAAATTTCTTCCGGAGGACTTACGATTTCCTTCATATAGCCTTCAGACCTCATCACTAGGGGATGATATACCATCATGTCTCTTGTGATGTGATAGGTATATTTTATTAAGGAAAATAATTCAATGGTTTTTCTGCATTCCTTTTCACATTACGTGTAAAGTTAAAGAAAATTTACCGCCACAGAATGAAGAGGCAATCTGAAATGACATTTTCTATCGAGGAGCAGGAAATAAAATTTATTATCCGAGAATTGCACAAAGTTTATGGTAGGATACTTACTGACAGAGTTAGGGGAACAACTGAAGAATTAGTTGGAGAAGAATGGGAATGCATCAGGAAGCAAAAAAGATGTATACATCAGATATTCATCCTTAGGTTTTTAGTGGAAAAGTTTCTAGAGAAGGGAAAGATGTTATATGCTACCTTCATGGATTTGGAGAAAGCATAAGACAGAGTGGATAGACAAAGCATGTGGAAAATATAAAAAATGTATGGAGTAAATTGCAAGCTACTGAATGCCATGAAGAGTATGTATGAAGGTGCTAGGGCTGCAGTACGTGTGGATGGTGTACTGAGTTAAATTTTTTTGTCTGAATGTTGGATTGAAACTGAGATGTGTCATGTCTCCATTGATGTCCAACCTGTATATAGATGGAGTTATAAATGAGAAACAAGGTACTGCAGTTGATGCTGGAGCAGCCCAAATGAGAGAAAGCAGCGTTTGGAAACTTTCTGTTCTGTTGTTTGTAGGTGATACTTTATTAAATGAAGACCATGGGGAACTGGAATGTTGATTGATTGATTGAGAATAATAAATATCTGGTGGCTAAACTGCCAGGGTCATATGCCATCAGACAACAAGGCAAAAGACACCGGAAGAAACTTCTGTCTATTGCTAGACGTCTTAATCCCGTAAGGGATTTAATGGTCACTGCTCCTCTGAACTGTCTGCATGCATTCCTCCACCTCTACGACGGGCGCGTAGCACCCATATAGCAGCAAACTCTCATCTCTTTTCTGTCCAACTCTCTAATGCAAGAGTTAACCGTTACTCCCAGTCCTTCATTTATGTAACAGGCCAACTCTGGAACTGGCTCCCTCTGTCTGTATTTCCTGCTGCCTATGATGTCCAGTCTTTCAAACGCAGTGTGTCCAGGCATCTCGAAATGAATGGATCTTGAATTTGGCTCTCTCTTGTATTTTGTTTTTCTCTTGGAGGGAACTCTTATTGCGGGCTCATGGCCTTTGGTTTCTTCTTCCTCGCATAAAAAAAAAGGGGGTGGCCACAAACAAACCGCCTCCATGTCGCTCTGTCCCCCGCCATTTCATTCCCTTGCTCCCAGTCAACACCCCCCGTCTTTCATATACCTCTCAACTCCATCTCTACATCTCATCCTTGGCCTCCCCCTCCCTCTCCCCCCCTCCACCTCACTCACATACACTCTCCTCGTCAGTTTCTCGCTCTCCATCCTCTCCACATAGCCAAACCACCTCAGTGTGTTTCTCCTAATGCATCGTATCACACCCACACCACAACGTTTCTTCACTTCCTCATTTGTCAGTATCTCTCTCCATGTGACTCCACAGGCTCCTCTCAAATAACTCATTTCCACTGCTCTCAGTCTTTACTTCTGTCCCTCCAGCAAGGTCCAAACTTCACTTCCATACGTTACAGTTGGTATCACAATACTGTCATGTACTAACTTTTTCACTTCCATGCTCATTTCCTTGTATCTTATCACTGCTTTCAAGGAACCTGCAACCTTTTTTCCTTGCTGTACCCTTTCAAGCACTTCACCCTCTAAACTTCCATCCTTACTCATCACACTACCCAAGCACTTAAATGCACTCACATTTTCCATTTTCTCCTCATCCAACCTAACTGACTTCACTTCTCTCCGAGACCGTAACTTTACTATTCCTTACATTCATCTTTTGATTCCGTTTATTTTTTTATTTTTATTTTTTTCACACTCTCCCAAACTCATCCACCAAGTCTTGCAGCTCCGCTTTGTGTTCACATAACAACACAGTATCATCTGCAAACAGCAGTATAGGGAGTTTCCAAACACTGCCCTCTCTCATTATGGCCGCTCCAACATCCACTGCCCAGTCTTGTATCACTTTTATAACCTTATCCATATAGAGATTGAACAACCATGGAGACATGACACATCCTTGTTTCAATCCAACCTTCAAATAGAAAAATTCACTCAGTTTATTATCCGCATTCACTGCAGCCTTAACACCCTCATACATACTCTTTACGGCTTTCAACAACTTCTCATCTACTCCACATATTCTTAATACTTTCCACAATCCTTGTCTATCCACCCTGTCATATGCTTTCTCCAAAACCATGAATCCCGCATACAACTTCTTTCTTTTCTCTAGAAAATTTTCCACTAAAGATCTAAGAATGAATATCTGATCTACATAACCTCTTCCCTTCCTAAAACCTCCCTGTTCTTCTCCAACTAATTCCTCTGTTATTTCCCTAACTCTGTCAATAAGTATCCTACCATATACAGTACTTTTCCTATTACACTAAGAAGACAAATTTTCGTATGACTACCACACACTTCTTTTTTCCCTTTTTCCTTTGTATAGGGGAATAATTATACCTGACTTCCAATCCTCCGGGCCTGTACCTTCCTCCCAGGCCACTCTGCACATCTTCCGCATCCATTTTACTAATATCTCTCCTCGATGCTTCAGCATTTCACCATACACTTCATCAATTCTTGGGGCTCTTCCCATTTTAATTGTCTTCATAGCTTCCACAACTTCGATCCTACTGATTTCTTCCTATCCTCTCACATCCCTCCCCAGCCATTCCTCAGCCACTTATACCCGCATTACTTTCATTTTCTGTGTTCAATAATTCCTTAAAGTGTTTCTCCATCTGCTCATTTTTTCTCCATTCTCCACTGGTAATTTACATTTTTATCTTTCACTCCCCTACAAACTTCTTTGGCATCCTCTCTAACTCTCTTTACCTCATTCCAGAACATTTTCTTACATTCCTTCCACTTTACACTCAAATTCCTTCCAAATTCCTCATCCACTTTCTGCTCACTCACTGTTACTAATCTTTTCACTTCTCTCTTCCTTTCTACATATAGCTCTCTCTCTTCCGTCTCTCAAATTCTTCCACGCCCCAGTTTCTCATCCACTCTCTATATGCTTTCTACTTTTGTGCCACAGCCTCTCTCTTCTCTTCACTCCACCATGCTGTTCCCTGCACCCCCTTCCGTCTTCTCTTCACCTCACACACCACCTCCAATGTTGCACAGATTTCTTTTGTGAATATCTTGCACACACCTTCCAGGTCCCTCATTTGCTCCAGTCAATATTTACCCAATGGCTCCTCCACTTACCTCTTATATTCTGCCTTTTTTCCATCCTCTTGTAAACTTTTCACTCTCCTTGTATGAACTACTACCTCCTGTTCTTCCCTTCTTCTATTTCTCCATTCCACTTTTACTTTGATTCTAACCACCAACAAGTGGTGGTCAGAAAGTCCACTCCCTCAACCGCTATATACTGTTGCATCCATGACACACCTTCTCATCCTTTCATCCATACACACATAATCAGTCATTGCCTTCCATTCATTCAGTTCACCATCGACCCTTCTCATCACTCGCCACATATACCCATGAATCATTTTGTGCCTGAAGAGGGTGTTGGCTATAACCAACTCCCTCCCGGCACAAATGGCCACTAAAGCACTGCCATTCTCATCCATCTCTGTAGGCACAACTCACGCACCAACTACTCCATCCACCTTCCCATTCCCTACTTTTCCATCCATATCTCCAATCTAAAACACTCTCATTGCTTTCAAACTTTTCCATCCACGATTCCACGTTTCTCCAGAAGCCTTCTTCTAAATATTTATAGAAAATGTTATTTGGTTGAATCGTCGATGGGGGAGTCGCTAGGAGAGAGTACTGGTGAGGCGTGTAGAAGTCAGTGAAGGCCTTCTCTGCTCCGATATTCTCTTCGTATTTTAAGTGGGATGATGAAAAAGGCAGATTTGGGTCGGAGGGGTGTACTACAAGACACTTGAATAAAAGTTAAGAGCTTGGCGTGACCGGTATAGTCTATGGTTAGTAGCAGTTTGTGCTAGTGGCTGTCCGTCTACTGTACTCTCACGCTCCTACTCCCTATCTCCTGCCTGCGCCCCGATTGTGCTCTCGGGTCTACTCTCCAACTCCTTCTCACTCTATCTGACCCTTGTGTTACCGGGTCTTCTCTCCAGCTCCTTCTCTTCTCCCTGTTCTCTCTCTATCCCCTTCTGATCTGAAGGGAAGCTCTCCGACATTTTATACACCTTGGAGAGGATGTGTATGTGGGATGTAGTGTCTAGTTACTCACGTGGACTACAAAGAGATTGTTTGAGATACGTCATATGTTAAGAATTCTTGATGGTCTGGGACAACAAGATTGTGAATATATATTATGTGGATTGACATTCCTAGTGAGAAGCTGTGTACGTCTCAAACAGACACTACATCCTGTACATTGTGTTTATGAGATATATACTGATGCCTATATAATGTCTACAGTACATATCGCTCTGTCACGCGAAACTGGCGTACCATCGACAGCAAATATTGTCCTAACATAACAATGCACACTATATACAGTACATATTACAATTAACTTGTAACTTAATTAAGTGAAATAAATAATACTGTAAAAGTAACATAACTGTATGAATATTGTATAATTGCAGTTACACCGCGTTAATGCTATTGTAGTTACATAATTTTAATGCAACTGTTACCCAAGTGTGACTGTAACATAACATTGTGTTACTGTACCTGTTACATAATTGTGTTGGCCATAAAATTGCAGTTACATATTGTTAAAGTAACTGGTACATAATAACTGTGTTGACCATAAATTTGTAGTTACATATTTGTAGCATTTGTAACATAATTCTAGTAATGCTATCGTTTGTAGTTACATAATTGTAGCAACTGTAACATAACTGTAGTAATGCTATCGTTTGTAGTTATATAATTGCGGCAACTGTAACATAATTGTAGTAATGCTGTCGTTTGTAGTTACATAATTGTTGCAACTGTAACATAATTTTAGTAATGCTATCGTTTGTAGTTATATAATTGTAGCAACCACGGCTGGATTAAGCATGTGGGAGGCCCGGGGCCCGCTTGGAAGGGAGGCCCCCTTTCCAACTCCCCCAGTGGCATACACCACAGACTGGTAACCTAAATCCTAATATATAAATAGGACACTTTTAGTTAGGAAATACTGAACGGGGACTATTCATCCAATGCTGTAATATGTAATGCATAAACTCAAAATGAAATGAACACAAGTTGCTCTGGTGGGAGGCCCCCTCTTGGTGGGTGGCCCAGGGCCCGGGCCCCTTGGGCCCCCCCCTTAACCCCTTAACCACGGGGCGTCACTTTCGTGACGCTCGGCTACAATGGATCATACCGCGGGGCGTCACTTTTGTGATTCTGTGTTATTTTGAATTATCCCGGGCTCTCAAGTGGTGGCTTGTATCATATATCAGTACTGCCAATGTCCAACACTAGTTAGCACTCCAAATCTCATCTGTACTCCCATCCATTGTTGACATTTTAGCTATTTTACCCCCTTCCTGACTCCCCTCCCTACCTGCCCTCCATTACCCTCTCCTCTCACCTCCCACGCCGCGCTGCGCTACGGAAATTTCCCCCTTCTCTTTCCACAGATTTCATCCATTGAAATAAACCCTATGCCCTATATTTTTACCCAATAATATATACCAAAAATAAAAAAGGTAAGTGATAGTGTTATACTCCAGAAATTGCCTAATTATCACCTGACAACACCTCACGTGCATTCATTCGCTACATTACCATGGTAATTTCCCATTTGATTTATGCCTTGTAATCGATGTCTGTAATAAAAATATATATCAGAAAGGAAGGGAGAATCCTAATTGACATTTACATTCACCTGGAACTACCTATTTCTTTATTTATTGCCGAGATTTTCTACCTATAAAAAATTAGCATGTAAGTTAGCAGCAGTAAGCCTAAAGTGTCATTGTCAACCCTTCCCTTCTCAGATAATTTACCCCCTTCGTGACTCCCCTCCCTATCTGCCCTCCATTACCCTCTCCTCTCACCTCCCACGCTGCGCTGCGCTACGGAAATTTCCCCCTTCTTTTTCCACAGATTTCATCCATTGAAATAAGCCCTATGCCCAATATTTTTACCCAATAATATATACCAAAAAAAAAACAGGTAAGTGATAGTGTTATACTCCAGAAACTGCCAAATTATCACCTGACAAAACCTCACGTGCATTCATTCGCTACATTACCACGGTAATTTCCCCTTTGATTTATGCCTTGTAATCGATGTCTGTAATAAAAATATATATCAGAAAGGAAGGGAGAATCCTAATTGACATTTACATTCACCTGGAACTACCTATTTCTTTATTTATTGCCGAGATTTTCTACCTATAAAAAATTAGCCTGTAAGTTAGCAGCAGTCAGCCTAAAGTGTCATTGTCAACCCTTCCCTTCTCAGATAAGTCGCGGCATTTAGTTCCTTGTCCTCCACTGCAGAGACAACATGTCGCACTCGCGCCCCGTCATTCCTGCCGCTTCTGCGCCCATTGCAAAGGGCCCCGTGACCTCTACCCCCAAGAAAAGTGTTGAGGCAAGCAGGAAAGGCCTCAGTGACTCTGCAGTGGCACGAGAACTTGCTGAATTGTCGATGATAATAATGGACAGCGATTTTGACGATTCCGGTGAATCGTGTGATGAGTCGGGTGAAGTTATCGCGCCAGAAACAGCGACAACAAGTGCTCCTACCAGTGAATCTGTGTCTAGCTCCAAGGGAAAGGAGCCTTTAGTGCAGGAAGGAAAAGAATTTGGGAAGGGAGTGAAAAGGCAGCGTGTTAGCCCCAGAACAATGCCCCCACGTGACCCAGCCCGCCATGAGTCACGAGAGCATTCACCTCCCCGTTCCCCAAGCCCCGCTTTACTCATCTCGTCATCATCGTCGGCTGAGTTATCTCCGGAGTCTTCGTCGTCGGAGTCACCACCAGTATCAACAGTGAAGGCCGGCCATAGATGTAGAGGTAGATCTAAGAGAGTGAGAAGTAGTGTAGCTAGTAGGGTAAGGGCTGCTAGTGCTGTACGGCAACCTAGGGTCAGTGCGAGTGACCTTGACCGAGATAAGCCTCCCTCTCAGCCAACCTCCACCACCACCACCACCACCATCCCTCCACCGCCACGCCAGGGAATCCTGGACGCCTTCGCGTGGACAGAAGGGTCAGATTTTGTCCCCGAAAACCTGGTTTTCGATGAGAGCTCGTCAGGAGTTCAGCCTGCCTTCACTATGGACGAAAATGCTGAGTGTGTCGACTACCTTTTGGCCTTCCTAGATGACGAAGTCATGCAGCACATATGTGATGAGACCAACAGGTTCGAATCACAACGTGCTGCTAGTGGTACAGGTGCAGCCAAGATGCAACAGTGGACCATGCTGGGAGTGCAGGAGCTGTATGGGTTCTTTGCCCTCATGCTTCTTATGCCACACTCCAAGAAGCATGAGTTGGAAGAATACTGGTCCATGGACCCCTTACTACCCTCACCGACCTTCAACAAGTACATGGCCAGAGATCGCTTCCGGAACATCATGGGAAACCTGCACTTTGCCGATAATGATGTACCTTCCCAAACCGACCCACTCTGGAAGATCCGGGAGATTCTGAACAGAATGAAGGATAAGTTCATGTCATTCTTCCACCCATTTCAGAAGGTTGTCATTGATGAGTCCTTGGTTCTGTTCAGAGGATGTCTTCGGTTTGTCCAGTACATTCCAAGCAAACGCCATCGCTTTGGAATTAAGTTCTTTGTACTGTGCGACTGTAAGACGGGGTACATCCTTGACTTCGTCATATATTCAGCCAGCACTGTCGATCTCGATAAAACACACCCCCTTGGCTTTCTCAGGCTGTGTAGTGAAAGTGCTCCTAGAAAAGTATTTTGGTGGGAATCATGTGCTGTATACAGACAACTACTATACAGCACCGAAACTTGCCAAATACCTTTCTGAGCACGGCACTGGCTCCTGCGGCACTGTGAAAAGTAATCGTGCCAACTTCCCCAAATTCCCAGAGGCGGGAAACTCGCAGCGAGGAGACGTGCACCTACGCAAGTCTGAGAAGATGCTGGCAATACGGTGGCATGACAAGAGAGTCGTGCACATGCTCACCACCGTACATAAGGGGGAGATGAGAGACAGTGGGAAGGTCGACCGTAGGACAGGCGAACCTGTGATGAAACCTGATGCTGTGTTGGACTATAATATAAACATGCGGCTGGCGGACAAGTCCGACATGATGATTGGTGAGATCGACTGCCTCAGGAAGAATACTAGGTGGTACAGGAAAGTTTTTCTGCATCTCATAGATATGACGATGCTGAACGCCTTCATCCTGTACAAGATGAAGGTAAAGCCACCCAAGTCCTTCTCCCTGAGGTTGTTCGCCAGGACTTGTGTCCAGCAGCTGCTGGAAAATATGGTAAGGTGCAAGCAGCAACTCCAAGGCGCCATCCAGTTACACTTCCCGACCGACTTGAGCAGAGGGCGTATATGGATCGGCACAGACTTGAGCTAATGCCTGCCACAGGGAAAAGGAAGGCTGCGATTCGCAGGTGTCAGGTATGTGCGCATACCACACGCCGCATACCTGAGCATAAACGCACCTCTTGGCAGTGTGCTGAATGCCAGGTTCCCCTCTGTGTAACCTGCTTCTTCGATTATCACAGCCAGAAGCAGTTCTAACAGTGCAAGTGTGGAAGCAGAATTATTTGGAAATAATGTGTAAATAATGTGTAAATAGAAGGTGAAAGCAATGGATGTTCAGTTCATATGATTGAACAGTGTATTATAGTTTCATCTTACTGAAAGTGACAGTGAATAACATATTGTAAGTAAAATAGAAGGGTAAATATTGAAAATAGAATAGAAAATGTAAATAGTAATGTAAGTAATTAGTAATATAAGAATATGAGTACAAATAATTTATGTTATAACAGTGAGAGTGAATCCGTGGCTTTCTCTACGTATTTTACTGACTGAAAAATAGAATGACTTCAGTGACAATAAAATAATACGACTGAAGGAAACTTATGGAGAAAGACTCCAGATATATATAAGTGTGATATAGTAATAGAAATATAAAGTGTGAGGGGTTTTATGAATAATAAATGACAGAGTGCCTAGAGCGAACTAGCGCAAGTGCGGCGATCAGACGCGCTCGTAATTTCCATTGCTTTCACACTGTTTTTTTTTTTTAGTATGGATCCCAAACTACTTGAAAATGGCAGAATAGTGTTTATAGTGTTTGTATCTGGCTGTGGTAATCATATAACGGGTTGTCGGGAAGTGTAAAGTGGAGACTTAGTTACCCTACTTCAGAGGTCTCCACAAGTCCTACGGAAACTGACGAAGGCTCAACAATCATTCCAGGAGAAAGCTGAAGGTATGTGCTATAAGCATAAATAATTTTATTATTCTAGGACTAATAACTGATTTTTAGCAAATATTTTTTGAGAGTCTGTTGGAGCCCAAATAACCCCGCGGGACACGCAAGTAATTGGTAAACAAGCCCCCGGTGTAGGGGTTAATCCGGCGGTGGTAGCAACTGTAACATAATTGTAGTAATGCTATCGTTTGTAGTTACATAATTGTAGGAAATGTAACATAACTGCAATAATCACAAGTGTGGCCATTGTAGCTATAAAACTGACACATATGTATAAAATTAATACAATAATAGCAGTGCAATCATATTATGAATCTGCCATAATTGATGTAGTTGTTCATTTGAGGCGTATTGACTTAGTTATGCAAGACACCATAGGTGTATATCAGCTTAGTTATGTGAGACACAATATATGTATTAGCTTAATTATGTGAGACAGTTTGATTTAAGATGACACTCTATGTAACCCTTATTTTGTTATTTTACACAAAATTAAATAATATTTATAATATGTACAGCATTCACATAGTTTCGCACATCACTTGATACTATTGTCCTCCAAAGGTTGTGAAGTCAACCTATTTTGTCTGCTCATTTATAATTCATCTTTAGGTATTGGTTGCAAGTACTAAGTATGTGGCTGTGTATAGTACACTGTTGCTAGCTCCTTTTGTTTTAGTCATTTTCACTTGCTTTCCCTTGTCACTGTAATATGAAGGATACATGTGTACTTATATTTTGATTCTCTGGTTTTACTAGATTTTCATATGTTTGTATTATATGTTGATGTAAAGATATTGTCTCTCACTGTGTAGTTTGTAATATTTATGATGATGAATATATATATAATTGCTTGGTTCGTTAACTATGTGATATTATTTTATGGATAGTTATGTGAGTGGTGAAGTGTTAACTAATACAACCTTGGTTAGAATAAATCAACTCACTAGAACGGCAGTGGAGATATAGTCGTGGTGTTTGTTGATTGTTGATTACATCTGGGGTCAAGACACTCGCTCTCCTCTTCCTGGTGGTGGAGGTTAGATGTCACACACGTCACTCGGTAGGGTTTGGTTGAGGTAGGTTAGGTCCTGGTATGACAGTGTCAGCACTCGGTGTCGTCACCGGGTTAGGCAGACAGGCAGGCAGGCAGGCAGGCAGGTGCAGGATGGTGTTGTCAGGCACTTGGACTGATTGACGGGTTATGACGATCTTAGCAAATGATGACACTGCTGACCTGCTGCCTCACTGTGGTAGTGGTGGTGAAGAAGATGGTGGGGGCCATGGTGGGCAAGGTGGGGGTCGTGGTTAAGGGTGGTGGAGGTTCAAGGAGGGACAAAATGTGCTGATGTTACATCACCATGCTGGGTCAACACACAGATGCACTTCCTCCTTCCTCACTCTCCTTGTTCGCTTCTTTGTCTTCTTAACTTGTACTGATTGATTTTCCTTACTTGTTGAGATTATCTTGCAGATTAACGTAGTTTATCATTGCTACTGATTCTCGTAGATCGTGGAGTTGCGTTTGAGGTGGTTAGAAGCGAGTCTTGTTTGTTTGTTAAATTGCTGATTGTTGCTTGTAGAGGAGTCGCAGACTTTGACTGAGACGTTAGTCGGTTTCGTTTACAACTCGCCACCACTCTCAGTGAACGTTGTGAGGTAGATATCGTAGTATAAACTCGTAAGGCGTAGTTTGTCGTAGTTTACCACTGTTCAATCTCGAGTGGCATAGTTTATCGTAGTTGGTTCGTTATTACCACTTGCCACCAATCTAAATATTTCTATAGATAATGTTATTTGGTTGAATCGTCGATGGGGGCGTCGCTAGGAGAGAGTAATGGTGAGGTGTGTAGAAGTCAGTGTAGGCCTGCTCTGTTCCGTTATTCTCTTCATATTTTAAGTGGGATGATTTAACAGGCAGATTTGAGTTGGTGGAGTTTATTGTGAGACACTTGAATAAAGGTTAAGAGCTTGGCGTGACCCGTATAGCCTATGGTTAGTACCAGCTTGTGCTAGCTGGTGTCCGTCTACTGTACACTCACTCTCCTACTCCCTATCTCCTGCCTCTGCCCCGACTGTGTTCTCGGGCCTACTCTCCAACGCCTTCTCACCCTATCTGACCCTCATGTTAACGGGCCTTCTCTCCAGCTCCTTCTCTCCCTTTTCTCTCTCTATCCCCTTCTGATCTGAAGGGAAGCTCTCCGACATTATATACACCTTGGAGAGGATGTGTGTGCGGGATGTAGTGTCTAGTTACTCACGTGGACTACAAAGAGATTGTTTGAGATACGTCATATGTTAAGGATTCTTGATGGTCTGGGACAACAAGATTGTGAATATATATTATGTGGATTGACATTCCTAGCGAGAAGCTGTGTACGTCTCCAACCGATACTACATCCTGTACATTGTGTTTATGAGATATATACTGATGCCTATATAATGTCTACATTCTTTCACTCTGCTTGCACGATCTTGCATTGGCGCATACACGCACACAATCACCCACATTTGTAGTTCAACTTTCAATCTTACCCACACAATCCTTGAGCCAACTGATCCATACTTTCTTATATTCTTCCTCAATCTGTTACTCACAACAATACACACTCCTTCTTTTGCCCTCTCATTCTCTTCTACTCCTGCGCATATACTCCATCAATATTCCTATTCTCTCACACTCACACCTTGCCATTTAGTTTCAGTTAATCCACACACATATCCACTTTTGCACCCTCATTCACCTGGACAATCTCTCTTTCCTTCAACTCATCATTTGCACCTCTTACATTCCACATAGCTATCCGTACCATGTCCTTTGTTCAGTTGTTTGTCATCTCCTTTTGGTTGGTCCTGGTCCGAGGCTTCTTGTTCGTATTTTTTGGTAGTTGTTTTTGGGAGAGGGGCATTAACCCTCCGCGAACCCACTTGTTGTCACGTAGGGAACACGTGTTGGTTGGTTATAAGGCTACCACCCAGCATTGTACATGCTTTCCTGGTTTACAGGAAATCATTTGGCTTGCCACCCAATGCAGAGCTACTCTAAAAACGGAGTACCAAGACACTAGGTTAATACCCGTTAGTAGAAATAAAACACTGAAAATTACAAAAGAATAGTTTATAAAATATCAATTATTTATAAAAGAGGAAGGAGGCCCGCCTACTGAAGAAAACTAAAAACATAAGTAAAATCACTGGAGGCTCCACCAAGCATCGACGACAGAGAGTAGACACCATCTGCTCCCTTATGCCTATGTAGGAATCTCTGACGTAGGTCCCCCAGACTTGGACATTCGACAAGCAAGTCATGGACCGTAAGGGAAACAAGGCAATCATCACATTACAGTTGAGTCCCAACAATCATCAGGAACCCATGTGTAAGCCGAGAGTGCCCAGTGCGAAGCCTGGCAAGAGCCACCTCCAATCGCCGAGACATGGAGGGGAGAACTCTTGGCACAAGAACTCTCTGAAAGATATCTTTTAGCTTATTATGAGCAAAACCATCCGAATGTCTCTGCCAACACGTATGAATCGCTTACCGCAAGTAAGGTCGGGTAGTTGAATGAGGGCTGTTGAGACGACACAGCTTTAGCTAATGTGTCTGTCCTCTCATTGCCCACCACACCAACATGTGTGGTAACCCAACAGAATCCACACGACGGCCATGACAGCCAAGGAGAGAAGGCCACTCTAAAATTGATAAAACCAATGCATGGGATGCATTAACTCGTGCATTGCGCAATTACCTTTTTTTTTTTTTTTATCCCACCCCGTGGTGTGCACAAAATGAAGGAAAAAAGTTTTGTTTTTTAGTTTTTGTTTTTATAAACTTGTAGATAAACATCCAGGGCATTATCTGGTGAAAAAGAAAATAATCTCTCTCTCTCTGTCAATGTGTAGGGGAGTGGTGTAAAAACAAAAATATTTTTTTTTTGCTTTTGTTTATTATAAACTTGAAGACAAACATCTAGGGCATCATCTGGTGAAAAGAAAAAAAAAACCCTCTCTCTGTCTTTGCGTAGTGCCATGCGTAAGTTTGTGTAGGGGAGGAGTAGTTAGCAGTGATGCACAGCCAGCACAGCCTGAGCTGTGGCTCGCAATCCACGGGTTAAAAGACTCCAGTGCAGACAGAGCACTACAAGCATCACTGAAAGTCACAATAACAGATTGGGGGATAGTAAACATGATTTTGAGAGCATATAAAATAGCAGTAAATTCCGCTGTATACAGTGAAGTAATACCAAGAAAGTTACCACCGTTATTCAAGAAAGGAAAGACAACACCAAAGTCTACTCCAGTATCAGTCTTTGACTCGTCAGTATAGATCGGGGACAGAACCCTCATGAAAACAGGTAAGTTCTAAAAAGAGAAAAGGGACACTTGAGAGGGAAGTGAGCTCTTTTTACCAACAACGGGCCTACAAAATGTCACATGCGGGAGTTATCAAAAACCCACCCTTGCGATCGGATGTGGACAAACTGCCAGTCTCGGAACAGAGATGGCTTACATACAGACCGGGCCATGTAACCAAAGGGTGTCACGAAACTAAGACAGGTTTCATAAATATAAGATTGAGAATCCTGGAAGACGATGGCACAAGAAATTAAGTCCGGAATGCAGTGAAGACTATAATAACACATCATCAATGACTGGCGATGCAAACCCAAGGGTAGTACATCAGCATCCACCAACAAACGTAAAATCGAGGATGCCATGAATGCCCCGGTTGCCAGACGTACACCAGCATGATGCAAGAATTTAACAACTGGAGACGGGTATCTGTTGCAGAGGAGTAGACCTCACACCCATATTCAAGTTAAAAAAGAATAAGAGACCTATGCAAGAGGAGGAGGGTCTAATGGTCGGCACCCCAAGAGGTATGAGCCAAAACCTACAAAAGACAGAACGAATATGAGGAACCCAGGTTCCTTGTCTGTCAAACAGAAGACCAAGAAACCACATCTCTTCCACACAGGATATTCTCCGACCACAGAGATACAGGTCAGGGTCTGGTTGAACCCCCTGAAGATGAAAAAAAAAAATGCAGAGTCACTGTCTTTGTTAAAGAAACAAAGAAGCCACGAGACTCTGCCCAGTCAGAAATTCTATTAAGCGCCAGCTGCAACTTCCTCTCTATCAGAGACATTCTAGATACGGTGGAGGAAACTGAGAGGTTATCGGCATATAGAAAGACTCGTACACCATCAGGAAGTTCAAATCATTACGCTGTTGATGGCCACAGCAAAGAGAGTAACACTAAGGATACTTCCCTATGGGTACTCCATCTTCTAATGCACGGGCATTAGAAAGCACTCCTCTCACTCAGAGCCTTAAATAACGGTTAGATAAAAACTGCTGAAGAAAAACAGGCAAGCGCCCATGAAGACCAAATTCATGAAGAGAAAGTAAAATGCCATGATGCCAGGCAGTGTCATATGCCTTCTCTAGATCGAAGATGACCTTGACCTTGTGTTAGTTAATGGAGAAAGCCTCAGTGACAGAAGATTCCAAGGAAAGTGGTGCATCAGAGGTAGATCGCATTTTTCGACAACTATACTGGACAGGAGATAAGAAATCACCTCTCCAAAAACCACACACGCCTAACACTGACCATCTTTTCCAAAACCCTATATATACAAGAATTCAGAGAAATGGGTCAATAATTCGTCACCTGTAGGTGGTCCTTACCTGTTTGGGGGATGGGAATAACTACTGCAGCTCCCCAACAAGCCAGAAACTCACCAGAACACCAGATCTTATTAAGTAATGACAGCAAAAACGATAGGGACTCATCAGATAAGTGACATAGAAATGCATAAGGAATATCATCACAGCCAGGAGAAGAATCATGGCACTGCGACAGAGCTGCCTGGATTCAGAAATGGAAAATGGGACATTATAAGATTCTCCACCAGAAGAGGCAAAACTGAGACCACAAGACTTGGCGCGGACGTTGACAAGCCGAAGGCGAATCTGTATCCTTCCATGACATACTGGCAAAATGATCATCAAGCAACTCTGCAACAGCGAAATGATCAACCACAGTTCTACCTGCTGCAGATAAAACAGGAGAGGATCGGAATAGTAAATTTTCCTGAAAATTTCTTTACACAGTTCCACACTTGAGTTAGAGAAGTACTCGAATTGATGAAAGAAACATAACCCTTCCAGGATGAATGCCTGGCCTCCTTTGAAACCCGCATTATATGAGCTCGTGCCCTCCAATACACCATCAAATACTGAGGATCCCCTCGGTGATGACGAAGTCGAGAGAAGGTGACTCGTTTGCTTCTCACTGCTGAACTGCACTCAGAGTTCCACCAAGGAACCAGACGTTTAGGAAACTGACCCCTCATTCTTGGAATAAAAAACAGGGCTACAAAGTGCAACACGTCAATGAAATAAGACACCACCTCAGTAAGACAGCCAAATTCAATGAAAGAAAGGGCAATGGAACTTAATTCCCTGAAAAGTGGCCAGTCAGCCTTATCTAGAAGCCACCGAGGAAGACAAGGCCGAGGTCCACCTGCACTAGCAGTTAGGAGTAACGGAACATGGTTGCTGCCATATAGGTCTGGTAACACATCCCAGATGAAATCTAAAACAGCATCAGCTGAACATAAGGACAAATCAATAGCAGTAAAAGTCCCAGTTTAGCTATGGAAATAAGTCATTTTATTGGAGTTTAAAATGCCCAACTCTACATCGTCCACTAAAGAGGCCAGCATAACACCACGACGGTTGGCTTCACTGTTACCCCATAGTGAATGATGACCATTCATATATCCTAATAACAGAAAGGGAGAAGGAAGGCTATGAATGAGGCGTCACCCTCCACCCCCGTTACAGGATGGTTTGGCGAATGAGTTTGGCAGGGTATAAGAAACTAAATTTAGAGATGAATGTAAGGGAGGGTAAAGTTGTGGTCTTCGAAAGCAATAAAGTCACTGAATGCACAGTTTTTTATGCAAGGAAGAAGGAACCAAAGGCAAGAAGCCTGCAAGATTGTTCCCTCCAAGTAAAAACTAAAACAAGACAACAGGGAGCCATACCCAAGATCAGTTCATTTTTAGATGCTTGGACACACTGCGTTTGAATGACAGGCACTAGGAAATACAGAAAAAGGGAGACAGTCCCTGAGTTGACCTGTTCCATACATGAAGGACTGGGAGTAACGGTTAGCTTTTGCATTAGAGAGTTGGATAGAAAATGGATGAGACCTTGCTGCTAGATGGGTGCTACGCACCCTCTGTAATGATGGAGGGATGTAACAAGACAGTTCAGAGGTGAAATAACCACTGAAGTAACGATAGAAAAAAGACAGAGATGCAATGGAGCAGCGAACATGCAGAGGTTGAAAGGAGCCTAAGAGGCGGAGAGTTAATGAGACGAAAAGCCTTTGACTCCACCTTGTTGAGAAGGGCTATGTGTGTGGAGCAATTGCACACGTGAGAGTTGTACTCTATACAGGGGTGAAAAAACTGTGTAGAAAGTCAATAACTGTGCAGGGGTAAAGAAGACAAGGAGTCGGCGTAGCACACCTGATCTCTTCGAAGGAGATTTTACAAGACAGGTAATATGATCTTTCCAAGATAAATCCTGAGAGAATGAAACCTGAAGTATGTTTAATGATGATGCAGGATTGAGTTGGATGTTGTTAAAAATTACAGGATACTCCTGCAGAAGAATCTGTTGGGTTAAAAGATGTAAGAACTGAGTTTTTGAAGCATTAAATAGAACAAGATTATTTTTACCCCAATCGGAGATATGAACCAAGTCAGACATTAGGTGTGCCATGGTCTCATCTCTTGTTTGCTGAAGTAACTGCTGATATGGGTACTCAGAGAAGCGAATGGAAAGGTGAAGGGTGGAGTCATCAGCATGTGAGTGGATAGAGTTAGATGTACAGCTTAGAAAGTCACTGATGAATAGGAGGAAGAGAGTTGGTGACAGGACAGAGCCCTGTGGAACACCACTACTGATGGTTCTATGAAACAAACTGTGGCCATCTACAACAACAGCTATAGAACGACCAGAAAGGAAGCTAGAGATGAAGGCGAGATAGAAGGATAGAAACCGTAAAAGGGCAGTTTGGATATTAATTATTTCTGCCAGACTCAATCGACAGCCTTTGAGATGTCAAGTGCAATGGCAAAGCTTTCGCCAAAGTCCCGAAAGAAAGATGACTAGGAGTCTGAAAGGCAGGTTAGAAGACCGTCAGTGGACGTCCCTGTCGGAACTCATACCGAGTATCAGAAAGAAGATTGTGGGAGGAAAAGTGCTTTAATTTTTTTATGTTAGGATTAGATTCAAAAACTTGTAGAGATACAGGATTTTAAAGCAATTGAGCGATGGTAAGTAGGCTGGGAATGGTCACCCTTCATTGGAACAGGGTGAATGAGAACAAACTTTCGGGCAGAAGGAAATGTACAAGTTGGAAGACAAAGGTGAAAGAGTTTACCTATGCAGTGTGGCCGGATAGTGAGGAAATGGAAATCGTGAGTGCATTTAAGTACTTGGGAAGTGTGATGAGTGGGGATGGAAGTTTGAAGGATTAAGTGCTTGAAATGGTACAGCAGGGAATAAAGGTTTCTTATTGCCTGACAGCAGTAAGTGAGCAAGGAAGCAGAAAATGTCGCTGCATGACAATATTGTGATCTGCACTCTAACGAATGGAAGCGAAGCTGGGTCCTGGCTGGAAGGAGACAAGTCAAGAGTGAGAGCAGTGGAAATGAGTTATCTGAGATGAGCATTGAGAGTAACATGGAAAGACAGACTGGCACATGAAGTGAAGGAGTGTTGTGTTGTCGATGTGGATGTGATATAAAGCGTTAGGAGAAATACATTTAGGGGGCTTGGCCATATGGAGAGGATGGTGAGAGACTAACTAGGAGAGTGTATGGAAGTAAGGGGGGTGGGGGCGAGGGAGGAGACCGAGGACGAGATGGAGGGATTGAGTAGTTAGGTATATGAGAGAGAGGGTGTCAGTTGGTGGGAGGGCAGTGAATTGGAAGGGGACAGGGCGACCTGGTGGAGATTTGTTTGTGGCCACCTCTTAGGGATTAAGGCGTCTGGCTATAAATAGATAGACAGATTGACAGATCTTTTTCGCCAACATTTTTCAATTCCCTCTTCGTCCTTCATCGTTAGCTTAAGCCCATCTTTCCTTCTGAAACCCAAAATTTCAAACGATACCATCCGTCTATGACGTGCTGGGAGAAAGGGCACAGTAGAACAGTGGTAGTTGGGTCAACTTTACCAACTGTGACTGTATAATGCTTAGTTCTTCTGCCAGTGGCATGAAGACATTTTCAACATAATAGTTTCCAAGTTCAATTGGTTAAGAAGTCAAAGTGAAAACTTTTAAAGTTTTGAAATACACCTGAAAAGTCATTCACGTACAGTGTGAAACTTGGTAGATATAAAACAGAAAATTAACAACCAATAAAAACAACGTGATATCAGAAGCTCTGAACAACTTCCTTATTAAACTGGTGTCATTTACAGCTGAGAGAGGTGGTTTGGTGCATGACTGTGGTGGTGGTGAGTGACGATCCAGACTTCCTGTCCACTTTTGCCGAGTCTTCCTTCAAAACTCACCTACTGATGATTCAGACAATGAGGCTGCTTGCCTTCACTTGCCTCCCTCTCCACCGCCTCCACGACCTTCATCACCTTCACAAGACATTCTCTCGCACTGACTCACTCATCGCCATTATTAACGATGATCTGACAAAATTCAGGTAATCCTTTTAATCCAATACTAACCCCTTCACAACAGCGTTGTTCTCATCTGGATGCCCTGTTTGAAGAGATTTTTTTTTTCTTTCAGAATCTGTTAGGAATCTACGTTATCATAATACGACTCATAATAGATAACAACATAAATGTGTTGTCTTAAAAACATGATAATCAAGCTAGCTGTGGGAAAGGAAATGTGTCCGCAAGATTTCAGTAAAGGAATGCAAGATGTGCACCGGAAACGCTACATACTCACAGACACACAGGCTTCTAGAAACTTCACACATGTCCCGTACACGTGACACAAGCCCTCCTAGACAAGAAAGGAGGAATTAGACAGGCAGAAGGAGGCTAGCTACAGGGGCAAGAGGTTGTAGAGGGAGAGAGATGAGAAGAGGGGTCCAGCAAGAACTTAGCTAGCATATATACGCGCCTGTGTAATACACACTGTTTTCAACTTGAACTTTCCTTTTGAAGACAATAATACGATCAAGACCCACTATCCATCTTTAACTTCTCCTGTCACCGACTATGAGTGAATTGAAGTTGTTATCCTCACATATCTACTCACAGTTTACTCCATTTAGGCTACAACTACTGTATTATCAATCTCTAGATTCACATATTTTTGGTGGCACGAACGTCTACGAGCCATCACCTCTACAATGAATTAACAGAAAGTGAGTATACTCCAACAACGAGTAAATCACAAGAAGAAAGGATCAGGAGTACATAGAAAAAGAAAAACAAATCAAGCAAACGAGGAGTGAGAACATCTCACAACCACCTGACCCCACGATTCTCTCCAACCCCCCTCTCCGTTAGGTTCATTACCACACTGACACAAAGGTGAAGAGGTCGTACAACCCAAACAGAAACACCACGCACCTCTCACCCAATTCTTGTTACTCATCTTTACTCACACATTCCTACTCCTACTCATTTATTCTCAAGAGTTATTGAGTGGGAATTCAACATTGTTTGGTGAGGTTCGACTTTGACTGAGGTTATTCTGCATTGCAATCAGCCCTGAGATATCACCAGGCCCTGGAGTTTCCAGGAGTGACATCATCTATCAACACAGCCCTGGAGTTTCCGAGAGTGAGATCATATATCAACACTCCACTGAATTTCCGAGAGCAACATCTTCTATCAACACATCTCTGAGTCTCCGAGAGTGACATCATCTGCCTTTCAAGTGGGTGATTATACTTTTACTTATTTCTTCCCAGTGCTTTAAATTAGGTACAATCACCTCCCTTACTTATTTATATATATATATATATATATATATATATATATATATATATATATATATATATATATATATATATATATATATATATATATATATATATATACTTAATACCTTTCATTTATTACTACTCATTTATTCATCTATTCAATCAATCAATCATTTCCTGTGACACCCCACGGGATGCATAGGGCCTCGATGAACTCACTCCAGCAATATTTGTCTCTTGTCATCTCCTTCAGGTCCCACCAACACTCCTCTCCTGCTTCTCTTTTCATTGTCCTCACCCAGATTTCCCTCGACCTACCTCTCCCTCCTCTTCCTCTAGCAGTCCACTCTGGCATATCCTGTATTAAACTGCATTCTTTTCTGTATATGTGCCCCAGCCACTTCCAGCGAGACAGTCTCACATATTCATTAACTGGTTCCACTCTCATAATATCCCTTACTCCTTCATTTGTAACTCTGTCTTCCCAATTTACCCCAAGAATCCTTCTCAGTATTTTATTCTCAAATCCTAATACTTTCTGATCTGTTGCAATTGTACTATACCATGACTCATGCCCATAAATTAAAATTGGTCTTACCATGGACTTGTAAATTTTCACTTTAGTATGTACCGAAAGCATATTATTTTTCCATACAGATTTCAACATTCCAACAGCTCGCCAAGCCTGTATAATCCTCTCTTCAATTTCACTGTTTAATGATCCATTGGATGATACAATCGTTCCAAGATATTTAAAGTTTTCTACATTCTTTACCACATTATTCCCAATTACGCAATCGATTTGGTTCTCCACGTTCATATTGATAATTTCAGTCTTTCCACAATTTATTACCAATCCTACTTTTTCTCCTTCCTCCATCAGACAATCAAGCACCCTCTGCAACTCGTAATTGCTTCCCCAAATCAGTACAGTATCATCAGCATAGTCCAAATCCATCGGCTTCTTATTTTCTTTCCAGTTAATTCCTGCACCTGTTCTCCTTACAACCTTTCTCATAACATAATCCATAACCAAAACAAACAGCAATGGCGAAAGAACTCCTCCTTGAATCACTCCTGACCTAACTTCAAATGGATCACTCAAAGAACCACCCATCATTACCTTACAAAAAGTACCTTCATGCAGGCTTCTAATAATATTTACAAACTTTTCTGGTATACCATAGAATCTCATAATTTTCAACATAGCTCCACGTGAAACTCTATCAAACGCCTTTTCAAAATCCACAAAACACATACTAAGTGGCATTTTCATCTCATTAGCTTGTTGCATTAGATGCCTTACAATAAAAATCTGATCATTACAACCTCGACCCTTTCTAAATCCTGCATGTTCTCTTAAAATTTTATCAATTACTGACTCTAGTCTGTTCAACAAGATTTTGGAAAAGACTTTTGCAGCTACAGTTGTCAAAGTTATCCCCCTCCAATTGTCACACACACTTAAATCTCCCTTTTTTGGCATTTTTATAATCACTCCATTTTTCCACTCTTCTGGAATTCCACCATTATTCCAAGCCACATTAAAAAGTTTCAAAAGCGCATTCATTAACTCATCATTTTCCACCTTAAGCATTTTAGGAAATATTCCATCCTCTCCTGGGGTCTTAAAATTCTTTAACTCCTTTATGGATTTTGCTACCGCCTCCAAGGTTATATCTCCTGTTTCTATCTGCAGTTCTCTCTCGGCTGGCAAACTGTCCTCTTCAGCTGGGATTGGTCTATTTAGAACAGATTCAAAATGCTCTTTCCACCTTCCTTTTACATCCAAATCTTTAGTCATCAAATTACCATTTCTAGCTCGTACAGGTATTTCCTTCCTTATCTTTTTAGTCCCAGTTAGCTCCTTTATGGCCTGATATGCTGTTCTTGTGCTCTGACCGTCATTTTTACTTAATTTAATTTCTGTCTCTGTTGCCTTCTCATCATATAGCCTCCTCTTATCACGTCTGACGAGTCTTTTTACTTCAGAATGTAAACTCCAGTACCTTGCTCTAAGTACTTCAACTGCTTGGCCATCAACATATTGTTCTTCACTTCTTAACTTCGCCTCTTTCCTTTTCTGATTTGCATTCCATGTTCATTTGACATCCACTTTTTCCTTCTCGCTGTTCCCTTTTTCTTAAAAGTAACCTTGGCACTCTCATGCAAAACCTCTTTTACCTCTCTCCACATTTGATTAATATCATTGTCTTCAGATTCCATCAAAGTCTGCAGGACTAGAAACCTGTTCCTACATTCCCACCGAAACTTTTCCTTCGTGTTCTCATCACTTCTCAGCTCATCAAAATCATAATTATTACCTACTGTACAATTACCATTAACGTTTCTCTTATGTTTTATTTTAATCTTTGACACAACAAGTTGATGATCACTACCCATATCTGCCCCCCTCCTTATGCAAACATCTTGCAAATAACTCCTATGCCTTCTTCTAATTGCAATGTGGTTAATCTGGTTACAATACTTACAACATGGTGAAATCCAAGTAATCTTATGTATTTTTCTATGCTCAACGATAATTCCACCAATTATAAGGTCATTTGCCAAACAAAAGCTTCCAAATCGCACCCCATTTTCGTTTCTTATACCAACACCCTCCTTACCCACACAATCTTCAATGTCATCCCTACAACTGCCAACAATCCCATTAAAATCACCAATGCAAACTAACACATCATGTCTTGCCACTCTATTCACTACATCCTGCAGCTTCTCATAAAAGTCATCCTTCATTTCATCAGCGGCCTCATTTGTCGGAGCATACCCTACATGTAACCATACTGATATTACCATGGTCAGATTTTGAACGAGCATAAAGCAAGCGTACACTAATTGGCTCAGACTCACATACTGCCTTACAAGCATCTCTACTCAGCAGTAAGCCTACTTCTTGGTAATGATTTCCATCACTCCTACCAGAAACCAACATAGTAATACCATCTTCCAAATTCATTTTATCAAGTCCAAGCAACCTTGTCTCTGTAAGAGCACAAATATCCATCTTATATTCCTTGAACACTGAAATAAGTTCTTCCATTTTACCAGCCTGATTGAGAGTTCGAACATTCCAGTTTCCTATTGTTAAGGTTCTTTTTGGATGTATAAACTTATTTCTACACCGTGGGATTCTTAGCACCCCCTGCCCACTTAAGGGCTGCACGGAACTGAGGGCCATTGCTTCGTAAGCAGAGTTCATCAACATTTCTTAAGCATAAAAATATTTTACCCTGGAGCCAGTGGCTCGCAGGAACCAGACAGTGGAGAGAGGAATTTAACTAAATGAAAGTAAAATGCAGAGGGTTGGGACAGACAAAGTACAAGGGAAAGAAAGAGAGCAAAAAGAATTTAGATAAAAGTGTCCCTTTTAGTCGCCTCTTACGACAAGCAGGGAATACTGGGAAAGTATTCTATCCCCCCTTCCCCAGGGGGAATTCATCTATTCAGTAACATATATATAAAATAATGTTCCATAACACCATACCCTATCAAAATGAGTTTATTTTAGCTGAGTGATATGAAGGGAATATTTTTGACACCATCCGTGTTAGTGCCAGATAATATACAGTTAGCAGCCACTGCCGATCCACAATTAGGAGAACAACAGGATAAAAAACCCAACCCACAAAATTCTCCACACAGTAAAGATAAAGAAACAAGTACATCAATTCTAGATGACACTGATGATCATTGGGAAACTCCCTCTCATGTAGCAAGTGAGGACTTCAGCTCTGCCTTACATATCTATGAAAATTTACTTAACCTGCCCCATCCCAGCCAATTTTCCACCACTGACCTCCCCCCAAATCCCGGCAGATTTTGGATTTTTTTTTCTTTTTGGCTCAAACATCCGCTTTTGGTGAGAAACGATGGCAGATCACAGAGAAAGTGCTTACCTGAAAACAGGTGAGCCACCGCGCACGTGGTACCGTATTCTGTAAAGGTGCTCGTCTGCTGTCCCGTTTTCCATGGTTGAGGTACGTATTGGAAATCACTCAGAATTGGTACGTATTTATTAATTTGGAACAAAATAACATGTAGTACAAGAATATATTGGTTTTCACACAAAAATATAGGCGAAATAAGCACTGTTCCATTGAAAGAACATAGTGAAATCGCCCAATTTGGTCACATATGATTCGCTATGACTGTTGTTTCAATATACATTTCATTTTATTTGCTTACATAATAATTTTCCACGAACATTATACCAATTTCCACTTTATAGAACTGTTATCGTATATTTATAGGTCTTACGATTATATGTACAATGAAGGACAAAACTATCTTCCCAATTCTGTCCAAAGATAATTTACACCTGGTGAAATACAATGAGAACCCACTCTCTACTACTGTATTTTGCAAATGGTTCAATTTTTCTGCTACATGTTCGTCAAACTTTGCGAAGATAGTTGTGTCTTTGTACGTAGTGAGTGAACTCGCTATGACTGTAGTTTCAACTTACACTCTGTTTTTCATCTTATATAATACCTTTCCACTAACATTACACCCGTTTCCACTTTATATAATTGTTATCACATACTTACAGGCCTTACAAGTATATTGAGCATCATATTATCGCATATGTACAATGAAAGACAAAACTATCTTCCCAGTTCTGTCCAAAGACAATTTACACCTGGCAAAATAGAATGAAAACCCAAACTCTACTACTGCATGTTGCAAGTGGTTCGATTTTTCCACTATATATTCGTCAAACTTTGGAAAGATAGCTGTGTCTTTGTACGTAGTGAGTGAAACGCTATGACTGTTGTTTCAACGTACACTCTATTTTTCAACTTATATAATATTTTCCACTAACATTACACCCGTTTCCACTTTATATAATTGTTATCACATATTTACAGGGCTTACTATTATATTGAGCGTCATATTATCGCACATGTACATAGTGAGTGAACTCGATATTACTTGTTTCAACTTACACTCTATTTTTCAACTTATATAATCCTTTTCCTCTAACATTACACCCGTTTCCACTTTATATATTTGTTATCACATACAGGCCTTACTATTATATTGAGCGTCATATTCTCGCATATGTACAGGCCTTACTTTTACAGTGAGCATTATATAATCGGAAGCACACACAGTATTAGTAATGTAACAAGGTGTGATATTCCTTGTCAGGGTAGGGGAGAGAGGGTGGTGGGGAAGGGTGGGGAGGTGGAGAGCGGTGCCCTTCCCCATTCACGCTCCTCTTCCCTCTCCCTTTTCCTTTCCTCTTTCCATTCCATTTCCTTCGTTTCCCCACATCATGGGGCTGTGGGGAGGAAGTGCAGGAATACTGCGGGGTGAAAGATGTGCTAGGGAGCAGCTCCTTCTTGCCTGCCTGCTGCCCATGTACACCACATGCTCGCACTGCCTCCCTCCCACCACCACTTTCCCTTTCACCACTCACTCCCGCCACACCACTTTCCCTTTTACCCCTCACTCCCGCCACACCACTTGTCCCTTCCCCAGACAACACAGAAGGACCATACCTTATTTTCCTTCTCGCCGCACCTTCCCTGCGTATACGTACCAAAAATCAAGCACGAAATTTTAAAAATATGCAAATGATAAACCTCGCAATTGAGAAACATACGGATACGTCGTCGGGGGTCACCGTGACAAAATGTGGGAATGTATCCATATGTCATCGGGAAGCCTTGGGTTAACAAAGTTCATAGATCAGGTATAACATATTCCACTATCCCTTCACACAACAATAAAGAACTCCAAGTGAACCTAACAAAACAACCAACCAAAATGAATAACGAAGGCAATGCCACAACCCAAACATACCCACCTCATGTTTACGTTTATAATGAGGATAAAAACATCCCAAAATTCTCAGGCACAGAAAAAGACCACATTGATGTAATGTCACTCATCAACCAATGTGAACAACTATTTGTTAAGCGACATGTAACAGATGAACTGGAGAAAACAGCAATATTTTCCTCCTGGATTAACCAAGAGAGTTGTCCAGCAGGTAATTTACTTAGATCAGATAAGCTCCTTCGAGCTAAGACATATGAATAGTTTAAGGCAGAATTCCTAAAGAAATTCTCTGGAGATATAAACTTTGTGCCAAGTATAATCCCAGAATTACATAAGACTGTAGATCTCGTAAGAGAACATACAACAAATCATGTATTAAGCGAAATAACACCAGATGTTTCCACAATTAAGAGAACATTATTAGCTACTTCAGAAAATTCAAACCGGATAACAGGTGTTGGAAATATGTCACCAGTGCTTGTCATTGACATCATTGGTTATGTAGCTGCCGTGTGTATATTACTTGATAGGCTCCTTAAGATTGCTAAGACGATTTCATGCACCCCAGGAATATGCTTGCCAGATTTTATGAACGAGGTAGAGATGAATTGTAGCAAAGCAGGGGTGACCGAAACACAATCAAATTCTACTAGAATGAGAATGACACACACTGTATCAGCCGTGAAAACAGCTACAGCTGCCCCAAGCAAAGAACAATATCAGTCGTGACCCACAAACAGACAGAACAATTACACACTTAGAGGCAGCGATATCAAACACCAGGTCACAGGCAGTCACATAGGTTTGCATGTAGTCTGAGCAGAAGCCGTGCCACAGATACCACTAAATATGGGAGGTCATCTCGAAGATCACATTCGGGATGTACTAGTATGCTTTGCGATCCAGACTTTAGCGTGGTCAAAATGGGGCAAAAACCAAGTCACTAGTGATGACCACTGCATGCTGGAATGGTCGGGAACTCAGATTGAAGGAGACTCTCTCCCACTAGCGGCCTCTTTGGTTATGCTTGTTACTTTTAGAGTGGTCAAGTTAAGAGTGGTAGCATGCCAAAATGACGGGGGCAGTCTCCAACTCGGGCAACCCAAGCCTGACCTTCGCAATTTCCCAAAATACCCCTGGGTTACACATTAACAAGCTACTAGGTCAACTCTATACCACCAGTTCTCAAGGATTATACAAACAATAAATTTCAAGTTAGAGGAAATGTGTATTAACAGGACCAAAAAATGAGTAGAAATATTCCCATCTGCTAGCCTTACAGAATAATTCTGAATCAGTTGGCACGTTATTCAACAAACATATGACCCTAATATCCACAAAACTTAGCTCCCTTGTCCCAGGTCCAGTCCACTGTAGCTCTCCATAATCGTCCCTCTGAGCTCATAGTTCACTGGTCCGGACTTCTAATATTCTTGACCTTGACTTCCACACTGGGACCTTGACCTCCACACTGGGACTTTGACTTCCACACTTGGACTCTGACTCCTTCACTGGAACCTTGACTCCCTCACTGGGATCCGCTAGAAATTAATATGTACAGTAAATAAGTATTCTCCCTAATTCAAGTACTCCCTTCACATGATCAAGAGTCTCATAATAAAGAAACATAATAACACATGATACTACAGACACATAGGTCTGCTCAAAATAATACAAATTGTAAGGATAACACAGAAAAGTACTGTAACAAACTAGCAAGAATAACCCTAACCTAAACATGAAAAACATCATTGCATCGATATCATTGTGCCACACAAAGTAACTACGTGATCATTAACTCACAACTAGCACAGCCCTAAGAAGTACTGATTTGCAAGGTCTTTCCAACATATTAATAAAGAATTCAGTTCCAGGGCACCTGATATTTGGCCCACAAAAATTACACATTTATCTGAGGTTCAGACAGAACTCTGCTTTTTAGTTACATTCTCATATTCCAGTTATTCACTAAATAATAATGTAAAGTACGATTAAAAATATATGCAAAATACCTCACTATCCAGCTCACAGAATACAAGAATGGTGAGCAGGACTCAGGAATCACTCTTCAAATGAAGCTACTGGTGTCACCTCGCATGATCAACACAACACTTCCTGGGGGACGACAACACTTGATACTAATCCGAGTCCATTTGTCTATTTTCGTCACTATTATCACGAGTGGGGAATCACTTATTTGCACTTCAACATATCAAACATCACCATTATCAAATTTCGGAATTCCTTGGAGGAAGGGGAGGGAGAATGAAGACAGTACCGACCATCCGTCACATTACACGGTCGGTGAGCGAGTGACACGCCAGTCTTGTGTGGTGCAAAAGTTAGGGGGAGGATGATGGCTTACACAATTTAAAACTTTCATTACTATAGACTCGTGATCGACCCAATGTGATGCCTTTCCCCTTACAATTGATTACCTGAAAAAAATGACATTCCCTAGTTACAATAATTACTCTACAACAATCTCTATACCCTTGTATCAAAAAAACACTATAAATCATTGTGCCTTAAATCCCTTTGTGCATGGGTACATTATGCTGGATTACATGACCATAGGCACATATTCCTACCCGCTCGAGATTTTATTTATAAAGAGACTTAATGCTACAGTAGAAAAAAAAATGACTTAAGCACTAGGTGACTTAATATACATTCTGATCATGTTCACATGGAAACAGCCATACCCTTGCCACACTCTCTCACTAAACCGAACTTTTGGTCATGAAATCACCAAAATACAACTCATTATCACTTCCGGGCACTATATCCGCCCACGGTTAGGAAAGACCAAAAGTTCGGGTGACTAGACCTGAACCCCTTGGAAATACCCAGTACCCATATTTAACAAACCCTGTATGTAAATTCACCTACTTGACCAGTCTTCGTTAATACTGCTACTGTGGGGTGTTCCACACACTTCTTGCTCGTGAGGGGAAACCAATCTATATGCCTCCAAAGACACCAGCCAATCTGTCCTATACTGCGACTGTGGGATATTGCATAACCTCCGTGCTCGAGAACAGTTGGTGGCTATCCTGTCTGAAAAAAAAAAAAAAAATCCTCTACCACGAGTAAATATTCTCAAGCTATTCACGGTATGCAACCAACAACGTATGCCACTTTCCAGGTATATTACTCACAAGGAGAATGCCCTGCTACGAGGAGAGTCTTCATGCTGAGCTGAGAGTAACACGAGCTGCTCCACTGCGTTCTGTTCAGAGAGGCCGAGTGAAGCCTACCTACCTCTCCTAACATGCGAGACCCCCATACATCAAGTTCTCCAAGCCCTATAGAGAACCTGGAAACTTCCTCTCTCTCTCTGAGCAATCCTATACTGCAGTTTGTGTATTACACATGGCACTCGAGGTTCTCAAAGCAAGTAGGAAACCAAGTAGAACTGCCCCTCACATGTACAATTCCCTAAATCTGGAAAAAAAATATCCTGTGAAATCTCATTTTCCCTAAGCCAAACAATCTAACTTAAAGAAAAAAAAAAAGATTAGAGACAAGGCAAGAACGACGGTCTATACACCATGGTGTACTCAATTTGACAACAAGCAGCTTCCACGTCTCATTTCTCCAAAAGCTGGACATACCCTAAACAACTACTCAACCCTATTAATCAACCTGAAATTACAACTCATAGGTCTATCTATCTATCTATCTATAGCCTGACGCCCTAATCCCGCAAAGGGTGGCCGCAGACAAAACGCCTCCAAGTCACTCTGTCACCCACCATTTGACTCCCCTCCCCCCAACTCACCCCCCCTCCCTCATATACCTCTCACCTCCATCCCTCCACCTCATCCTCGGTCTACCCCTCCCTCTCCCTCCCTCCACCTCACCTACATACACCCTCTCAGTCAGTCTTTCATTCTCCATCCTCTCCACATGTCCAAACCACCTCAGTGTATTTCTCCTAATCTTTTCAACCACATCCACATCTACCCCACAACGTTCCTTCACTTCTTCATTCGTCAACCTGTCCCTCCACGTCACTCCACATGCTCCTCTCAAGTAACTCATTTCCACTGCTCTCACTCTTGACTTGTTCCCTTCTTGCAAGGTCCACGCCTCGCTTCCATACGTCAGGGTAGGGATCACAATACCATCATGCAGTGACTTCTTAACTTCCATACTCACCTCCCTATTTCTCATCACTGCTTTCATTGTACCAACAACCTTCCTTCCCTGCTGTACCCTTTCACGTACTTCATCCCCCAAAGTTCCATCCTTATTCATCACACTACCCAAGTACTTGAATGCACTCACATTCTCCATATCCTCACCATCCAACCTCACTGCACACTCTGTGACTTCATTCCTCTCAAACACCATAACTTTACTTTTGTTTGCATTAACTTTCAGCTTCCTCCTCCTACACACTGTCCCAAATTCATTCACCAAACCTTGCAACTCCCATTCATCTTCACTCAACAACACTGTATCATCAGCAAACAGCAACACCGGAAGCTTCCAAATCTCACCCTCATTCATTAGGGCCACCCCCACATCCACTGCCCTACCTTGAACCTCCTTTACAACTCCATCCATATATATATTAAACAGCCATGGAGACATTACACACCCCTGTTTCAGTCCCACATTGAGATCAAAGAACTCACTCAGCTCACCATCCACTCGCACCGTAGCCCTAGCTCCCTCATACATACTCTTCACAGCACTCAACAATTTCCCCTCCACTCCATATATTCTTAATACCTTCCACATACCTTGCCTATCTATTCTGTCATAAGCTTTCTCCAAGTCCATGAAGGCAGCATACACTTTCCTTCCCTTCTCTAGATACTTCTCCACTAAACATCTCAGAACAAATATCTGGTCTACACACCCTTTTCCCTTCCTAAATCCCCCTTGTTCTTCTCCAACTAGCTCCTCTGTCATATGCCTAACCCTATCAATGAGTATTCTACCATATATTTTACCAGTCACACTAAGAAGGCAAATACCCCTATGGTTACCACATACTTCTCTCTCCCCTTTTCCTTTGTACAGAGGAACAATTATACCTGATTTCCAGTCCTCTGGAACCCTTCCCTCTTCCCAAGCCAATCCACACAACTTCCATATCCACTCCACAACAATCTCACCCCCATACCTAAGCATTTCACCACACACTCCATCAATTCCTGGGGCCTTTCCCAGCTTAATCTTCTTCATCGCTTCCACTACTTCCGACCTACTGATCTCTTCCTCCCTCCTCTCATCTCTTCTTCTCCCAGCCATTCCCCAACCACTTATACTCACACTGCTCTCACTCTCTACATTCAACAAATCCTCAAAGTGCTCCTTCCATCTCCTCACTTTCTCTCTCTTCACCAACAATCTATTATTCCTATCTTTCACTCCCCTACTATTTCCCCTTTCACACTGCCTTACTTTCTTTACCTCCTTCCAAAACAATTTCTTACTCTCCCTCCATTTCACACTCAGATTCCTCCCAAACTCTTCATCCACTTTCTTCTTACTCTCCTTCACCAGTCTCTTAACCTCCCTTCTCCTGCTCACATATACCTCTCTCTTCTCTCTCTCATCTTCTCCCCTACCTCTACTCGCCAACCATTCACCATATGCCTTTTTCTTTTGTTCCACAGCTCGTTTCACCTCATCATTCCACCATGCTGTCCCTTGCACACCCCTGCATCTCCTCCTCACTCCACAAACCGCCTCACACGCTGCGCTTATCTCTTCCGTGAATATCTTACATACGTCTTCCACCCCTTCCATCTGCTCTAGCTCATACCTTCCCAATCTTTCTTCCACTATGCTCTTATACTCTGTCCTTTTCTCACTATCTTGCAATTTCTCCACTCTTCTCACAGGAGCTGCTTCCTCCTGTCTTCCACTTCGCCTCCTCAACCACTTTCTTTGCAGCTCTACCTTGGCCATCACTAAGTGATGGTCCAAGACTCCATTCCCCCACCCTCTCCACACCCTTGCATCCAACACTTGTCTTCTCATTCGCTCATCCACACACACGTAGTCTATCATTGCCTTTCGTTCAACAAGTTCACCATCCATCCTCCTCATTACTTTCCATGTATACCGGTGGATCATCTTATGACGAAAGTAGGTGTTGGCTATTGCCAACCCCTTACCAGCACAGATGTCCACCAAAGCACTACCATTCCCATCTACTTCAGCTGGCACACCCCACTGACCAACCACTCCATCCACTCGTACATTCCCAACTTTGCCATTCATGTCTCCAATCAACAGCACTCTCTCGCTCCTCTCAAACTCATAGGTACTGGTAAAAATGACAAATACACAGGTACAGTCTGGAGAGACCTGGAAAGGCACACCTGACTCAATGTTTCCAGCTAGTTAAGGCAAGGACAAGACGTGCTCAGAGAAAAAAAAATGAATATGTACAATATATACACCATACATCCATCATCTATGTGTACTAATTAACACCATACTCTTGTTCATTCACCACTTCTGCCACTCTACGCTGCTGTCTATAACCCCTTTCTTTCTCTAATTCTGAAATAAAGATCACGTCCATTCCCAGATCTTTAAACAACTCTAATCGTTCCCTAATGTACTGGGGTACACTACGTAGCACAGCTTTCTTCCACATCTGCTCCACATTGAGAGGGCTAATATGGGGATGTTCTCTACAAATTGCCCTAGTTACTATGAATTGTCTAACAAACCTCTCAGGTGGATCCTCAAAGTTATACTCGCTTTGAGCAAGCTCGCAGAATGCATCAGTGATCCCTGCAGGGCCTCTGAACTCTTGTTGCAATAATGTCTTAATGTCCCCATACGTACCACCTGCCTCACATAAGCTTAACTCTCCCAGAACATAGGTACGCAACTCTGTGTCCATACGGGTGAGCGCTACCGCCATCCACTGTTCTAAGTTAGCAGTCACTGACTCCACCTAAATTAGGAAGTGATCCACCAGGGTCCTAGTATGTAGACCATACATTTCACTTTTCCCTAGAAAGTCAACATCCTTGCACTCAGGTATTACCGAATTTCCCTGATAGCTCTGCATACCTCTTACAGGCAAATTTGACCACTGTGAAGCTGACTGGCTAAACAGATTTCTAGACTTTATGGCGGTATACTGTGGTGGGTGTCCAATCTTGGTCGGGGTGAGTCCAGGTGGGCTTAACATCTCCTCCAAAGCTCTAATACGCTCAAAACACCCATCAATTGTGGATGGTTCCTGCTTTACACCCACTCCCTCAGGCATTTCAGTCTCAAGGTCGATTAATTTTTCAACCCGGGACTCCATCATGAATTATACAAACACAACCTCAGCAGGTGAAGCTCAGCCATTAAAATGCCCAACTGCAACCAAAATATTACACACTACAAATACATATAACCTATAATTCTACATATAATTCCAAGTACATATACCTTTGAGAACTGGGGGATGAGCTATTACCATAATTAGATTTAATGACAATCCTCTAGATGACCTCTCAATTATTGCTTTCAAGGTTAATTACCCTCACATTAATAGGTCACCCCAACGCTGCAACACCACTTGTATGCTCTGTGATCCAGAGCTTAGCATGGTCAAAAGAGGGCAAAACCCAAGTCACTAGTGATGACCACTGCGTGCTGGAATGATCGGGAACTCAGATTGACAGAAACCCTCTCCAACTAGCGGCCTCTTCGGTTATGCTTGTTACTTTTAGAGTGGTCAAGTTAAGAGTGGTAGCAAGCCAAAATGACGGGGGCAGTCTCCAACTCGGGCAACCCAAGCCCGACCTTCGCAATTTCCCAAAATGCTCTTGGGTCACACATTAACAAGCTACTAGATCAACTCTATACCACCAGTTCTCAAGGGTCATACAAACAATAAAATTCAAGTGAGAGGAAATGTGTATTAACGAGACCAAAAATAAGAGTAGAAATCTTCCCATCTACTAGCCTTACAGAATAATCCTGAATCAGTTGGCACGTTATTCAACAAACATATGGCCCTAATATCATATTCCACAAAACTTAGCTCCCTTCTCCCAGGTCCAGTCCACTGTAGATCTCCATAATCGTCCCTCTGAGCTCATAGTTCACTGGTCCGGACTTCTAATATTCTTGACCTTGATTTCCACACTGGGACCTTGACCTCCACACTGGGACTTTGACTTCCACACTTGGACTCTGACTCCCTCACTGGGACCCTGACTCCCTCACTGGGACCCACTAGAAATTAATGTGCAATGAATAACTATTCTCCCTAATGCAAGTAATTCCTTCACATGATCAAGAAAGTCTCATAATAAAGAAACAAAATAACACATGACACTACAGACACATAGGTCTGCTCAAAGTAATAGATATTGTAGGGATAACATAGAAAAGTACTATAACGAATAAGCATGAATAACCCTAACCTAAACATGTAAAACATCATTGCATCGATATCATTCTGCCTCACAAAGTAACTACGTGAACATTAACTCACAGTTAACACAGCCCTAATAAGTACTGAATTGCAAAGTCATCCCACCACATATTAATAAGCAATGCACCGTTCCAGGACACCTGATATTTGGCCCACAAAAATTACACATTTATCTGAGGTTCAGACAGAACTCTGCTTCTTTGCTACATTCTCATATTCCAGTTACACACTAAATAATAATATAAAGTACGATACACAAATATATGGGAAATACCTCACTATCCAGTGCACAGAATAAAAGAGTGGTGAGCAGGACTCAGGACTTGCTCTTCAAATGAAGCTACTGGTGTCACCTCGCATGATCAACACAACACTTCCTGGGGGACGACAACACTTGATACTAACCTGAGTCCATTTCTCTACTCTCGTAACTATTATCACTCGTGAGGTATCACTTATTCTCGCTTCAACATTCAAACATCATTATTATCAAATTACAGAATTCCTTGGAGGGGAGGAGGGAGGATGACGACAGTACAGACCATCCGTCACATTTTAAGGGCGGTGAATGAGTGATATGCAAGTCTTGCGTGGTGGAAAGGGGAGGGGGGAGGATGACGGCTTACACAATTTAAAATATTCATTACTATAGACTCGTGATAGATTCAATGTGATGCCTTTCCACTTACAATTGATTACCCGAAAAATGACATTCCCTAGTTACAATAAATACTCTACAACAATCTCTCTCTATACCCTTGCATCGAAAAAAACACTAAAAATCATCGTGCCTTACATCCTTTTGTGCATGCGTACATTATGCTGGATTACGTGACCATAGGCACATCTTCGTACACGCTCGAGATTTTAATACTAATAAATTACAGTAGGAAAAAAATGACTTAAGCACTAGGTAACTTAATCTACATTCTGACCACGTTCACATGGAAACAGCCATACCCTGGCCACACTCACTAAACCGAACTTTTGGTCGTGAAATGACCAAAATACAACTCATTATCACTTCCAGGCACTACAGGGAGATAGGTCCACACTATGTTATTATTGTGCGAACCCGGGACACACAAAGAATGAATGCTTTATCAAAACAAAAGAAGATAAACAAAAGGCACAAGGGTGTGACCCATACTGTAGACATCACAAGTCCCAAGGTCATTGGATCTCCAATTGTAAGACAGTAGAAAAAATAATTTCTGTATTTAAATCAGGGGAAGGCCAAGTCACGACAAAAAAATTACCAATCGTAGAGAAAGCCAAGTCTAAAATTCACATATGAGGCATTTTGGGAAGTGAGTATATCTTGATACCAGCTGTATGTGAAGGTCAAAACGTTTCTTTTTTCATGGATACAGGATCTCCAGTGAATTTAATAACACAAGAAGAATTAGATAGGATTTTTAGAAATACAAAGAAAGTAACTTTTCTGGAAGAATCTGGTTTAGACTTATATGCAGTAAATGGCAAACAAATTACAGTAAAAGGCATGATACAGTTATGCATCAGTTTTACAGAGACTACAAGACCAATTTCTGCATTTTTCTATATTGTTGAAAACTTAGCAATAAAAGCTATTATGTTGCTAGGCTTAAGATCATTGAGAACAGAGAAAATAACTTTACTCCCACAAATGAATGAGATAAGACTTTAATAATGAGCTCATAGAAGAATTACGATCAGATTTCTCTGATTAAAAGAGAACCAAAAAGAATTAGAAATATTAAAACCTTAAACAGAAATACACAACAGACGAAGGTATAGATCCTCTCACACTACCCCCCACTACCTCCTGGACTAGAGACCGAGGTAAGAGTGTTGATTCATCAGTTGTTCCCGCCCATCTCACCAATGATTTAGTTGTTCCTCCTAACTCATACATGAAATTTACCATAAAGAGCAAATTGAAGAATAGTACCGTTCGTGTCTTAGAGGAATTATGTAAAGTGAATGGACTGTCAGTAGAATACGCATTGTCAGGTGGATGACGATGGGCAAACTCAGGTATTCCTAATTAATCACATGAATGGAGAAGTACAGTTGAAAAAGGGGACTTGTATAGTTAATATTGAAAAATGTTCTGCCCCTGTAATGGAGAGTTTCAGCTGGAATGGCAAGTAAGATAAAATCTACAGGTAAAGAAAGCATAAAGGTAAATTTGATTCACTCAGGACAATTTAATAAAGAAACTGATCTGTTAAATTTATTGGAAAAACATCACTAAATGGTAGCATTACCTGGAGAACAGTTAGGGTGTACTAACCTGATTAATCACAAGATTAACATGCACCCAGACACACGACCTATTTTTGTACCTGCCTATAGGGTCCCACAATCACAACGTACACTTGTGAACCAGTATGTTGACGAAATGCTAAAACTTGATGTTATTGAGCTGTCAGTCTCCCCATGGAATGCCCCATTATTTTTCGTGCCCAAACGAAACGGAGAAATGTGTGTGGTAGTAGATTACTGTAAACTAAATAATCACACATTCCCAGACTGGTTCCTTCCCCATGCCATTGCTAAGTGACGTCCTGCAAAATATTGGACCAGAAAATAATGTATTTTCCAAAACCGATTTGCTTAATGGCTATTATCAGATACCATTAGTTGAGGAGTCATGTAAATAAGCTGCCTTCTTCACAAATACAGGACATTATCAATACAAGCGAATGCCAGTGGGATTGGGGACAGCGCCTGGCATTTTTCAGTGCTTGATGACATATATTGTCCGGAATCCTAGGAAAAGGAAAATTAATCTATCTTGACGATATAATTATTGTAACTAATGACATAAAAGAACATCTCCAGAAATTAGGCCAACTCCTACAAAAGCTTGGTGATGCTGGTTTAAAAATTAACCTATCTAAATGCTAATTTTGCTTAAGGGAAATAAAATTCTTAGGCCACAAACTGAATGCAGAAGGAATCCATACATCCGATGACAAAATACAAGCAGTAAGGGACTTCTCTGAACCAACTAATATAGAGGAAGTTAGACAATTTTTAGGTCTGGCGGGATATTATAGGTCTTTTATCCAACAATTCTCTCATATAGCTTTTCCTCTATTCCAACTACTCAAAAAAAGATGCTATATCCCAATGGGGAGAAGAACAAAAACAAGCATTTAATGAATTAAAAGATAAACTTACAGATGTACAGTGCTTGGCTTATCCTGATTTCACAAAACCTTTTACAATTTGCACAGACGCATTTGTTAGAGGATTAGGGGCTGTATTGATGCAAGAAGATAAGAGAGGAAAGAATCAACTAATTGCATTTGCCAGCAGACAAATAAAAGGTGCAGAGAAAAATTATTGCACTACAGATATAGAGGAACTTGCAGTGGCCTTTGCATTACAAAAGTTTCGAAATTTGGCATATGGTTACGAAATTCATTTATTCACCGACCATAAACCACTAGTGGGTATGTTCAAAGAAAAACTCTCTGAGAGGAGAGCAAGATGGAAATATACAGTCGAAAACTACAATGTATGTACTCACTACATACAAGGCAAAATGAAATTAGTAGCTGATGCATTATCTAGGAACCCGACCACAATTCATGTCGCAGCATTAGATCTCACAGGAATCATCCCAAACCATGAAGTAATCGTGAAAGCACAGAGACTTGATCAAACGTGGTCTAAAGTTATATACAAGTTAGAAAATGGAGACAACGTATATACCACCCGAACAATTCACAGTAATCAATAATGCCTGATACAGGATCAACCCAGGACAACTGAAACGCGGAAGAAATAATAAACATTTAATGGTACCTAATGACGTGATACCACAAGTATTACGAACGATGCATAATAGTCTACATTCAGGACATCCTGGAAAAGACAGGACATTTAAACAAGCACAGCTGTTATACTACTGGTCATCATTACAAAAAAATATAAACAATCATATAGATTGATGCGAATCATGTGCAAAACACAAAGGCTACCCGATTACATTTGCGCCTATAGGTGCAGTAGCAAAAGCAATAATAGATAATGTCATGTCACTTCACGACCCCAAAGGTACTAATAAGCAACAATGGAGTTGAATTTAACTCTGATATCTTACAAGAAATAGGTAAACAATACACTATCAAAAAGGTTAACGTTTTAGCCTATCACCCAGTATCCAATGGGTTAGTAGAGAGACAAAACAAAAAAGTAGTGGATGTACTACGACACATTCTCAGTGAAAAGTATGCAAGCTAGGATTATTGGATTCCCAGAGTAGGAGCATCAATTAATTGATCTATAAATAAGTCTACAGGAGACACATCACATTTCATTATCTACGGAACAGATAGAAAATTACCATATGAAATTCCCGAAGGTGAAATTCTGCCCATATACAATTACGATGATTACCCTAAACTGTGTTTACGTGAATTCCAGGATATACACAAGAAAGTGAAAAAACAATTATCGATGTCCAAGGAAGAAATGACGGAGGCATTCAATAAAAAGACGAAAGAATCACCTATCAGCTTAGGAGACATTGTCCATGGTGTCATTCACACGAGAGACAATAAATTATCCCCCAAATTTGAAGGCCCATGCAGAGTAATCAACAAGACAGCAAACAAAGTTGTAATTAGGCCAGTGTCAAGTGGCAAAGAAAAACAAATTCATGTTGATCATTTAAAACGGGTCCCAAGGGAATTAGCCAGCGATTATACGAGCTCGGACACCACCAAAAAAAACTAACATTACTCATGAGACCAATCAAGAAGACAACAATAATTACAGAAATAAATTAAGGTCGCGTACCAAACAAACAAACATAGGAGCAACTGTTCCTAAATATGCTACAATACAGTAATGACATTATCTAGATATCGATTTAAACTCCTTCTATAAGTGAAACAACAAACAAGTTACTGTTCTCCATGAGCAAACTGTAATGCACATCATCACTATCATCGACCACAGCAAGACTGGATTAGGAAATTAATAGATTTTTTTCGGAAGGTAACAATAAAGGGACTTATACCATGGATTCTCCTCTACATAGCAAGAGGATATGCTCACTTAGACCCTCAACGTACGGCAAGGATGCCTCATTGCTCCAACGGCCTCGACGTCAAGCGTAAAAGATGTCATGAGCACTGAAATCAGTTTGGATTATTTATACGAATTACCAACTTATTTGGAGAATATTGCCAAACCACTGAGAACCCTGGACTTCATGACAGGAGGCTATGTTTCAGAAGGCCATAACATAAAGGAAGTGACTGAAAATGTGAAGTTAGTGAAATGGAAGATAGAACAGCCTAAATCAGTTATGCTCATCATGATCCAAGATCTTCCATCTCATGGAACGGAGGCACTGACTGACACGAACAACATCACATGTACTCGCCAAAGGCGCGGTTTGTTTGACCTGGGTGGTGCAATGCTGGGGAACATCTTTGAATTGGTTACATAGGAAGATCTTCAAGAAATAATCAACAAATTTAATAAAATCGCTCAGGTACTAACATATCAAAACAAGTTCGTTGCCGGCCAAAACACAGGAATGAAGACAATTGCAAAAAAACTAAAATAGGAAGAAAGTATAACTCACCAGAATGTGGACAAAAAAAAAAAAAAAAATTGCCAAGGAAGGAAACATGACACTTTTCCAACACTTCTCAGTCATCACGGAACATATTGACACAATAATTCTGCAGTTAGATAACACTAGAGTTCGTTATAGGGCATTAGGCTCAATCGATAGAGAGGTGGCCTGCCGTCCTAACGGACCTAGGTTCAAATCCCGCTGTGGCAGGGAACAGTTTAAGGATTTGAATTTCATAGAAATCAGACTTTACTGATCTACCAGAAGACCAGCCGACATGTCGTAAAAATCCCCCCCGCTAATACCAATACACCAGTCCTGTATGAGACAGTCCTAGCATGTATTCAGTATGGACGGTGGGTGTTAGCGCCGAAGTGGTGACATGTAGAGGTGTACAGTACGTAGGAGGACTACTGGGCCTTGAAAACAGGCTGTGAAGCCTATGCCCAGAGTCGAACACATAAAAGTAAAAAAATTATGCAAGGAATTGCAAATGCTGGTAATGGCAAGATTACAACTGACCCACTTCCAGTTCATGATCTATGTCAGATAATTAATCAAGGCATACATAAACATGGTTTGAAGCCTTTGTTCTGGGGTAGGGATTTCATGATATATAATCCATATTTAGAAGCAACTCTAACACCAGCATCAGTAGCAGTTCATGTACCATTCTGAACTGACGATCTGTTCACAGTCTATCAAATATACCCCTTCCCTTCTAAGAATAATAACACTTTGGTCATCATCAACATCGACACAGACACTGAACTCATCATGGTCTCCAAGAGACGGGACACTGTCACTTTTGCCAGTGAATCAACGATTGAACGAAAGTGCTGTACATTCATACATGCTGTTCGCCTTTGTCCTACGTACATTTTCACGTTTCAGCCTACTGGAACAGTCCCTTGTGAAATGGCTATCATAAGAAATCATGACATTCATCACCATTGCAACTTCCCATTTGCTTCAGTATTGATTACATTAACCCCTAAACCGAGGGCTTGTTTTGCTCTGACCTGCGTGTCCCGCGGGCATATTCGCGCTCCGACAGACTCTCTAAAAATATTTGCCAAAAATCAGTTATTAGTCCTAGAATATTAAAATTACATATGCATATGGCACATACTTTCAGCTTTCTCCTGGGATGTTTGTTGAGCCTTCGTCGAGTATCGTAGGACTTGTGGAGACCTCTGAAGTTGGGTAACGAAGTCTCCACTTTACACTTTCCGACAACCTGTAATATGATTACCACAGCCTGATATTATCACTAAAAACATTATTCTATGATTTTCAAATAGTTTGGAATCAATACTCCAAAAAAAACACCACTGTGAATGCATTGAAAATTGCGAGAGCGTATGACCTTCCCACTTGCGCTCGTTCGCCGCTGGTGTTCTGATATTTATTATTCAAAAAAACACTCACACTTTATATTCCTATTACTATATAACACATATATATCTTCAGTCTTTATCGATAAGTTACCTTCAGTAATAGTAGTTTATTGTCACTGTAGGCAATCAATTTCTCTTTCAGTAAAATACATAGAGAGCCATGGTTTCACTATCACTGTCATAACATCAAGTATTTGTACTCATATTCTTATATTACTATTTATTTACATTTCTATTTACATTTTCTATTGTATTTTCAATATTTACACTTCTATTTTACTTACACTATGTAATGCAATGTCACTTGCAGTAACTTATAAAACAATATTACACTGTTCCATCATATTTTCATCCATTGCTTTCACTTGCTATTTACACATTATTTACATTTTCCACTTGCACTTTTAGAACTGCTTTAGGCTGTGGTAATCAAAGAAGCAGGTAATGCAGAGGGGAACCTGGCACTCAGCACACTGCCAAGAGGTGCATTTGTGCTCAGGTGTGCGTCGGGTGGTATGTGCGCACACCTAGCACCTGCAGATCGCAGCCTTCCTCTTGGTTGTGGCAGGCATTTGCATCAGTCTGTGCCGATCCATGTACGCCCTCTGCTCAAGTCTGTCGGGAAGTCTTACTGCATGGTGTCTTGGAGTTGCTGCTGTCACTCTACCATATCTTTCAAGCAGCTGCTGAACACAAGTCCTGGCGAACAACCTCAGGGAGAAGGACTTGGGTGGCTTTACCTTCATCTTGTACAGGATGAAGGCGTTCAGTATCGTCATGTCTATGAGATGCAGAAAAACTTTCCTGTACCACCTAGTGTTCTTCCTGAGGCAGTCGATTTCTCCAGTCATCATGTCGGACTTGTCCACCAGCCGTATGGTGATATTGTAGTCTATGACAGCATCAGGTTTCCTCACAGGTTCGCCTGTCCTACGGTCGACCTTCCCACTGTCTTTCATTTCCCCCTTGTGTACGGTGATGAGCATGTGCACGACCCTCTTGTCATGCCACCGTATTGCCAGCATCTTCTCAGACTTGCGTAGGTGCACATCTCCTCACTGCGAGTTTCCTGCCTCTGGGAATTTGGGGAAGTGGGCACGATTACTCTTGACAGTGCCGCAGGAGCCGATGCCGTGCTCTGAAAGATAGTTAGCAAGTTTCGGTGCTGTATAACAGTTGTCTGTATACAGCACATGATTCCCACCAAAACACCTTTCAAGCAGCACTTTCACTACACAGCCTGAGAAGCCAAGGGGGTGTGTTTTGTTCGGATCGACAGTGCTGGCTGAATAGATGATGAAGTCAAGGATGTACCCCGTCTTACAGTCGCACAGTACAAAGAACTTGATTCAAAAGCGATGGCGTTTGCTTGGAATGTACTGTACAAACCTAAGACGTCCTCTGAACAAAACCAAGGGTTTGGGAAGGTACATCGTTGTTGGCAAAGTGCAGGTTTCCCATGATGTTCTGGAAGCGATCTCTGGCCATGTACTTATTGAAGGTGGGTGAGGGTAGTAAGGGGTCCATGGACCAGTATTCTTCCAACTCATGCTTCTTTGAGTGTGGCATAAGAAGCATGAGGGTGAAGAACACATACAGATCCTGCATTCCTAGCACGGTCCACTGTTGCATCTTCGCTGCACTTGCACCACTTGCAGGACGTTGTGATTTGTACCTGTTTGTCTCATCACATATGTGCTGCATGACTTCGTCATCGAGGCAGGCCAAAAGGAAGTCCACACACTCAGCATCCTCGTCAAGAGTGAAGGCAGGCTGTATCCCTGAGGAACTCTCGTCAAAATTTAGATGTTCAGGCACGAAATTGGAACCTTCAGTCCACGTGAAGGCATCCAGGATTCCCTGTCGTGGCGGTATAGGGTGGGTGAGGGTGGAGGGTGGCTGAGAGGCAGACTGGGCTGTTTCAAGGTCACTCGCACTGACCCTAGGTTGCTGAGTAGCACTAGCGCCCTTACTCTACTTGCTACTCATTTTTACGTGTTAGGGATTTACCTCTTCCCCTACAGCCTGCCTTCACTGTTGGTGCTGGTGGCGACTCAGACGACGAAGACTCAAGAGAAAATTCCGCTGAAGATGAGGAAGAAATTAGTAAAGTAGGGCTGGGGGAGCAGGGAGGTGATTCACCTCGGGACTCATGGCGGGCTGGGTCACGCAGGGCCATTATTCCGGGGCTAACCCGCCGCCTTTTCATTCCCTTCCCAAACTCCTTCCCTTGCTGCACTAAGGACTCCTTTCCTTTGGAGCTAGGGATAACTTGGGACACTGAAGCACTCGTACTAGGAGTTTCTGTCACAGTTTCCTCCCCCGGCTCATCTCACGATTCTCCTGAAAGATCAAAGTCACTATCCATCATTATCATTGATAATTCAGCAAGTTCACGTTCCACTGCTGAGTCACGTAGTCCTTTACTGCTTCCCCCACGAGTTTTTCTAGGGGTTTAGGTCACAGGGCCCTTTGCAATGGGCGCAGAAGCGACGGAAATGGCGGGGCGCGAGTGCGAAATGGTTTTACCTCAGAGGACAACAAGGAACTGAATGATGCGGCATATATGGGCAGGCAAGGGTTGACAATGACAACAGGGTGACAGCTGCTAACTTACATGCTAAGAAATGACTGGTAGGAAATCTCGACAATACATAAAAAAATAGGTAGTTCCAGGTGAATGTAAATATCACTTAGGCTTCTCCCTTCCTTTCTTATATATATCTTATAACGAGAATAGATTATACGGCATATTTCAAAGGGGAAATTAGCATGGGAAATTAGCGAACGAGTGGACGTGAGGTGTTGTCAGGTGATAATTAGCCAATTCCAGGTGTATAGCAGTATCACTTACCTTTTTTCTTTTTGGTATATATTATTTGCATAAGAATAGGGCATAGGGTTTATTCAATGGATGAAATCAGTGGAAAATTCCGGGGAAGCTTTGCTTTAGCGCAGTGCGGCCGGGCAGGCAAGAGGAGAGGGTAATGGAGGTGAGATAGGGAGGGGAGAGAGGGTAATGGAGGAGAGGTAGGGAAGGGAGTCAAGAACGGGGAAAAATGGCTAAATTGTCAACAATGGATGGGATTACAGATGAGAGGAGGAGTGCTGGCTATTGTAGGACAATAGCAGTACATGCTAAAAAAAATGATTGGTAGGAAATCTCGACAATACATAAAAAAATAGGTAGTTCCAGGTGAATGTAAATATCACTTAGCCTTCTCCCTTCCTTTCATATATATATTTTTATTACGAGAATAGATTATACGGCATATTTCAAAGGGGAAATTATCGTGGGAAATTAGCGAACGAGTGCACGTGAGGTGTTGTCAGGTGATAATTAGCCAATTCCAGGTGTATAGCACTATCACTTACCTTATTTCTTTTTGGTATATATTATTTTGTATAAGAATAAGGTATAGGGCTTATTTCAATGGATGAAATCAGTGGAAAATTCTGGGGAAGATTTGCTCGGCGCAGCGCGGCTGGGCAGGCGAGAGGAGAAGGTAATGGAAGGGAGGTAAGGAGGGGAGTCAGGAACGGAGAAAAATAGCTAAATTGTCAACAAAGGATGGGAGTAAAAATGAGGTTTGGAGTGCTGACTAGTGTTGGACATTGGCAGTACTGATAGATGATACAAGCCACCACTTGTAAGCCTGGGAGAATTCAAAATAACACAGAATCACAAAAGTGACGCTCCGCGGTATGATCCATTGTGCCCAAGCGTCACGAAGGTGACGCCCCTCGGTTAAGGGGTTAAAGTATACCAATAGGGTATATGTGTTCCCCCAAGACTTAACATATATACAATTCAAATTTCTCTATCGCCTTCCTTTACCCTCGTTGTTTATGGTAGAAAATGCTGGGCCTTGCAAGTATGGTTGCTCATACGTTCCCGTGCCACACTTTACAGTAAGATGGTGTTTGGTTGATTATCATCACACTATATTACACAGTCTTTAATTATGTCTAAACACTTTGTATGGAATACGTAAAAATACTGTGAGACTACAACTCATCATGGAAATGATGTCCAGCACCAGAACACCAGTATCCATCTTAACTTCTCCTGTCATCGACTACGAGTGAACTAAAGTTGTTTTCCTCACATATCTACTCACTATTTACTCCATGTTGGCTACGACTACTATAGAATCAATCTCAAGTCTCACAAAACTACTTTTAGCCTTCAGAAATTTTCAGTAAGTTGCACTGATTAAGATACTGTAACATCATTCCTTGCACAGGAATTTTCCTGGTGTTTCGATATTTTTAGCACTTCCTGCTAGACTAGCTGAAACCGCTATTTCATGCAAGTTGTATTAATTTTGTTAAATACAGCCGGCCATACCGGAGCCCCCAGGAGGCTTAAAATTGGGGTACAGACGTAAATTAGCATGGGGAAGAATGTAGACATGGTGGCATTGGCCTCCGAGAAGACCGTTTTGAGGCTGCTACTGTTATGGCCTCCAGGTCAGGATGGCCAGCACTGCCCTTAGGAGGCCGAATTTGTGATTAACCGCTAAGGTAATTTTCAAATTTATCTTTAGATCATTCTGTTTTCCATTTTTTCTGATGCAGTAGCTTAAGCAAGTGTGTCCATGTTCACGTAGTGACAATGATTCCCGAGGTCGACCATTTCCGGTGAGAGCAGCCTGGCATCAGAGAGCATGAGAGAGAGAGAGAGAGAGAGAGAGAGAGAGAGAGAGAGAGGAGCCCACAGCTGCTCCCACACAGTTTTTTCCCACCAAATTTTGCACACACCTGTGGATGCGCCAATAAACGTCACATGGAAAAATTCATTAAACACTAGTCACTTTGATTTTTTTTTTAAAGAGGGTTAAAAAGCGTCACCCCTTCTTCAACAAATGTCCGCTGCCCAGCATCAGTAGGCGTGTCGTCACCGTGCCAGCCAACAGTCTTGATATTTCTCTCTCTAATGACGGCTGCTGCACCATAAATCTACTGGTCCCCTGCCAGCTTAGGACATCCAACTTCCGAGATTCATACCTTTTTTAATTTGTATTTTTTTTTTTTTTTTTCAGTTTACGACGTCTTATTGTATTGACTAAAGGGTGAAACGATGGAAGTCTGACATTATCAGCATAAAGTAAAGGGAATGGATAGGTGTTTCAGAAATAAATGAGAGCGAAATGGAGTGTATGAAAAATCAGTGGAGAATACAGTCGGCGAAATTCTAAGAATACACACAAAGAAAACGCTTTAGGAGATACGAGAATTGTAGTGGCATCAGAGAGTGTGCATAAGACACACAGAGAGGGGAGCATGCGGCCAATTAGCCACCATTCGTAACTGAGCCAATAGAGCTGGCTATCTGTGTGTGATGTGAATTGAGCAACAAAGCAGTACATGCCAACAACTTATCAGTTCATGGTGCATTACAAACACTCAGAACAGCTTGGTACAGCAAGCCTGTGTTTTGAGCACCAAAGTGCTCCAAAAAATGCAACAACGAACAGCTTGCTATCACCCAGAAATTTCATGGACTGGTGGCTAATGTCTACGCCAAGGAGATTTCCTTAACTCTACCTTATTCCTGTGAGGTGTTTTGGCACCCCAAAATTTTTTTAGAGCTCATATTTCCTAGGTGGCAACTTGATTAAATTTTCTCTGCATTCCAGTACTCACCTGATTCAGTAAGGGGGAGGAGCACGTGGAGTCGCGCGGTCCTGCATGTGCTGTAGTGAGAGAGAGAGACACTTTTTTTCCACCCTTGGGTGTCCAGTCACACCACCAGACTAACTAAGGTATATTTTCACGATTTATGAAATGTTTTTCGTTTCAATGGGGAATGAATTTATGTAGATTTGTTATGAAGAAAATATATCAGTCCTCTCTCTAATATAAGTTTACAATGAATTGATGCTCTCCATGTATTTTATTACTCATTCAGTCATATAATTATGAATTTAGCTAAGACAATATTGCATATTTTCATATATTTGTTTTATGGAAACTTTCTCATTGATAAAAATTATCCATCTTTTCAGGTACAAGATGGATGGAGCCGAGAGGCTAAGGATTCAAAAGATGTTGGAGGAGGCTGTTGTAAGCAGCTCAGAAGATGAAGAAGATGTAGAAGGGGATGAGCATGTTCCTGCCTCCGACACTGAAGGTGAAGATGGTGTCGTAGAAGAGGATGAGCATGTTCCTGACTTCGACTGTTATGAATCAGAGCCAGATGATCTACCAGTTGAGCCCCAAAAGAAAAAGCCATGAAGTGAGGGATGGATGGGAAAAGACAAAACACCGTGAGGGAAGAAGAATGCTCCTATTTTAGTAGGTCGTACCCGTGCTCACAATGTTATCAAATTTAGAGCAGGGCCAAAAGGACCAGCCCTATATTCCCATTCACCTACTGACCTTTGGGCACTCTTCATTGCACCAGAAATAATTGATTTATGGGTCGAGTATACTAACTTGACAATCAATGAGAAGAAAGGGAAGTATGTTGAGCCCTACAGAACACGAGACACTGACATAGTTGAAATGAAAGCATTTCTTGGCCTACTTATGTTAGCTGGTACTTATCACGCCAACAGGCTGCACCTTGCTGATATATGGAAACCTGAAGGTACAGGAACAGAGATATTCAGACTGACTATGTCACTGAATCGCTCTCGCTTTCTGTTGTGTTGTCTAAGATTTGCCGACAAAGAAACACGTGAGGCAAGAAAGAAGGTGGATAAGCTTGCCCCAGTCAGGCAAATATATGAGATGTTTGTAGAAAATTGTAAAAAGAACTACACTTCATCAGAAACTGTGATTATAGATGAAATGCTTGTAGCCTTTAGGGGCCCTTGTTTCTTCAGGCAATATATTCCCAATAAACCAGCCAAGTATGGCATCAAAATACATGCACACTCTGATGCAAAAACTTTCTACGTATATAACGTGGAGATATATGCTGGAATACAGCCAGATGGGCCATACAAGGCTGACATACAAGGCCGTGGTCACAAGGCTCATCTCTGAGATCTCCGGGTCTGGCAGAAATATAACATTTGACAATTGGTACACTACCTTTCCACTAGTATTATCACTACTTCACGATCAGAAATTGACTGCCGTGGGAACACTCTGAAAGAACAGACGTGAGATTCCCCAGCAGTTCTTGGTGACAAAGAATAGACCTTCTTGTGATGGTATGTTTGGATTTAGAGAGAACCTTACATTAGTCTCATACATACCAAACAGTGAGACTAAGAACAAGAAGAAAAATGTTGTACTCGTGAGCAGCATGCACCATGATGACAAAATAGACCCAAAAACTGGTGACGATAAGAAGCCTGAAATCATCACTTTCTACAATTCATCCAAACATGGGGTTGATGTGGTCGACATGATGGTAGGGAAGTATGACTTCTCGAGAAACAGCCGTCATTGGCCCCAAACTTTGTTCTTCGCTCTCCTCAACATCTCCATAGTAAATTCGCATGTCCTATACTGTATGCTCACAATCTACAGAATTAGCTGAGCTGCCGCAAATTCATCATGAAGGTATGTCTGGTGCTTATTGAAGACAGTCTAAAGAGGACTCTGCAGAACATGCATCTCCAAAGAGATCTCAGAGCAGGAATTAGAAGACTGTTGCCCACAGCTGTTGGATCTTCAACAACCTCCCAGCCACAGTCATCACAGAGGACAAAGCGGTGTGCATTTTGTGCCATGTCACAGGATCGAATGGTGAAAACATTGTGTAGTACTTGTGGTAAACATGTTTGCAGTGATCACAGCAAAGGTGATTGTGAGTTACACTGAGTGGCAAGATACACTATCAGGCGGTGAATCAGTGATCGGAAATGGTGAGGATGTTGGGCAAAACCAATGTCTCATCCATGGCTTTGTAATGAGCTCACATGGATTTTTCCTGAAATTTCATTTTTGTTGGAACATTCTGTGGCTATTCTTGATGAGTGATACATTTCTCTATTATTGCATTGGTGTGCTTTAAATAAAATATACAAAATATGTTTACGTAACTTTATGTTAATTTCATTACACTGACATATATTTGTGATTTAGATCATAATGTGAAACAGATTGGATTGGATTTTATTTTCCCATATTTTTTTATGATAATACTGGTAAAAAATAATAAAATTATTTTCCTGCGGCGCTTTACCTAATAAAAATGTTTTGAATCCATTGTTTTCTTTTATTACCATTTTTAATAACTTATTATATTTATTTTAAAATAATAATAAACACCAGCTACAAGGCATTCAATCTGTTCATTAGTGATTGCAGAGATATGCCGAAGCGGCAGTATGAATATATTTAACATGCTGGTATCACTACATGTATTTTTGTACTGGGGTGTTGTAACACCCCACCTAACCAACCATGTTTGAAAACGCCACCGGACTAACGAAGGGTTAAAAACGACCCCAGGAAGACGCCTCATGGACGGGGATGGAAGTCTTCCTGACTGTCAGGAAGTAACTACTATAAAGGCGCAATAATTGTGTAATAATCATAGGAACACTAAAAAAGCTTCACCTATCACGATTTCATCATATGTAGTGGGAGGGTGTGAAGCGTGTAAGTTACATGCATGCGTTTGTGGGATGAAAGACTTGCTTTATTAAAGAATGATGAATAATAAAGAAAAATGGAAGACTGCTAAAGCATAAAAATAATCAAGGTGTCTATCACGTCAAGTTCAGTCGTAATTCGATGAAAGTGTTTTTGATCACTGTGGCTACATCTGGTTCTACGGTAGGTGAGGAGGACAGGTTTAGGGATCAACTAGGTGGAATGATCACCCAAAAGATACAGGGTTTTGTGACAGCGGACTTAAATGAGGGAGTGCACAATGGCACTGTGAAAGTAATGTAATAGGCTGTTCCGGAGTGGAAGGCAAGATGGACAACGGACATTGACTGAAGGCTGTTTATAGGATTAAATGTTATAATATTTTAAGCACAAAGAACTACACAAGTATACGTGATATTGTGAGACTGGTAAGAATGATCAAAGGTGCCTGACGGAATACATAGAGAAAAAGATGTTTGGAAATACTGTTGACATTAGAGTGGGGAATGAAATATGCTGAGGTTTGCCTGTTCATGTGATTTTTCTGTGCGTGGTAAAACCGAGAAGTGTGTGGTTGATAAAGGGAGAAGAGAGTAGCCTACACTGAGAGAATAACTAAGAGTGAAGAAGTTGAATAAGAAACCAATGTGTATCATTATTATCAACATCATCATTACTGTCGCCTTTGCTGCTCTTTTTTCCTGCTGTTGCTAGTGTTATTAATACAAGAGGTCTTCATTTTATTTCCTAGGCCGTTACTTTTGTTGATGTTTTCAGAGTGAATCTGTACTCGTCGTTGCCGTACGGTAATTCATCTACTCTGCCACAACGAGTGGCCACCTGGACTGCTGACAGAGGCCTGGTTCTTGCCCCCACAACCCATCTCTTCCCTTCAAAGTTTATGAAGTAAGTGAATTATTCCCAGGTTTGTCAAGTAAATGATGCATACCTGTAGAAACAGAAAATTTACCTATTCAATGCAATATTTAACCCATATGAAGAAATACTTTACTTACAAAACTCTATTTTACCAGGTAAAATTTACCTACACAAATAAATAGTTAACCTATTACGGTTGAGTAATAATTTACTTATACCATCACGTAGTTACACAGAGCAACAATTTACCTTTACAAGGCATTATACTCCTCGTCTATCTATTGCCAGACGCCTTAATCGAGAGACTGTTGGCCACAAATTGCCCTCTACGTCACCCTGTCCATTGCCATTTACCTACCCTCCGTCCAACTTCCCCCTCTCTCATATGTATCTCCATTCAGTCCCCCAGTCTCATCTTTGGTCACTCGTTCCATGGTCAATCTCTCATTCTCCATCCTCTCTCCATGACCAAACAAATATTTTTGCGGACAATAGAAACAGATGAGCATGGCACCTGATCGTGAACACAGCTGTGATTCGGCCCCTTACCCCTTAAAGCATACTGACATACGATTATTCAATTGATATGCGATTAGACTTCAGTGATATACGATTAAGCCTGAGTCATCAAATGTGCCATTATGTCTCAGCTGATTCGATTAGGGCTCGACTAATATACGATTAGGGCTCAACTGATATACGATTAGACTACAGTTGATATGCGATTAGGCATCAAATGATATACCACTCAACATCAACTGATGTATAATGGGGCTTCAACTGATATACGATTTGCCATCAAGTTATATACAGTTCAACTGATATACGATTAGGCATCAGCTGATATACTATTAGGCATTAACTCGTATATGATTAAGCTTAAACTGTTATACAATTATCCATCAACTGCTTTACGAGTAGGCTTCAACTGATGTATGATTAGGTTTCAACTGATTTACGATTAATATATATATATATATATATATTGTTACGTCCCCAGCTGTCGTCACTCCACAAGCACGCTGCAATAGTTAGGTACAGCAAGAAATTCGTTCGGCCTGCAACTCCTCATTCCCGGGCCAGCTGGATAGCAACATGAGATTTCCACCACAAATACTGTATCATCCATCACACTATCAATGATAATGAAATAGCCTAATACACTATTTACATATATTTACAAATAAACACACTGATACTTAAATAAAGAATATGCTTAGATCACTTATGCTATATCCCCACAATGATCTTCTCAACACCAAATGACACTCAATAATAACCATAATATCTCAAAACAATTAACAATTCTCCCTCACATGTTACTCTATAATATTAACCACACAAATACTCCACAATGGTTCACACAATAATAATCTCCACTATCACAAGTACACCACCACGTGCACCATAGGCTATCTTGTGGCCACCCACACCACGCTCTCTCTCCCCAACACCTGTATATTCTCCTCCCACAAGTAATACTCATCAATATATTCACATAATTATCTCACCACTTCCCTTGTATAACACCTCACACTGTGTGACCACGCTGCTCTCCCAAAATCACCACGTGTCTCCTCCAACACGCCCACCCGAGCAGAAACCCAGAACAGCTCCTCACACGCCGCCAGCCACAAAGAGAGAGAGAAGCCACGCACTCTCCCGTCGAGCATACATAACATATCTCTCACTAACGGGATCACAATACGACAATATAACCTTACATGTTAACCCTTAACAGCTTCACAAATATTAATTCATTTCTACATTCTCCAAAGATAAACTCCAACACAATATACAATCACATTATACAGTAATAAACATAATATTCATTACATTCATGATACACAACAAAAGAAAACGTACTGTATGAAATAAGGGATAACTCCTCGTAACACCCCCCTTCCAGTAAAGATGTGAATTCTCCCTTTAAGAGGATTCACATCTCTCAGGAACGCGAGAGAGAGCGTCTGCTATCACATTCTCTCTTCCCTTTACATGAGTCACAACCAAATTATATTCTTGCAACAGCAGACACCACCTCATTAACCTCTGGTTAGAGTTCTTCATCCTATTTACAAATACAAGAGGATTATGATCAGTGAAAATTTGCACGGGCCTCATGGTACCCTTCACATACAGTTCAAAATGATTCAAACACATAATCAATGCCAAAGCCTCCTTCTCCACAGTACTGTAATTCATTTGATATGGTAACAACTTCTTAGAAAAATACCCAATAGGATGATCAACCTGCTCCACTTCCTGCATTAATACTCCTCCAATTCCCTCACCACTGGCATCCACATACAATTTAAATGGCTTATCATAATCAGGAGTGACCAATATGGGTGCATTTACTAGCATATCCTTAATTTTCTTAAAAGCCTCCACACAGTGCTCACTCCACATAAATTTCACCTTCTTTGACAACAACCTGGTCAATGGCAATGCAATGGCTGAAAATTTCTTACAAAATCTTCTGTAATACCCACTCATTCCCAAAAAACTCAAAAATTCTTTCCTATTTGTTGGAGAAGGAAAGTTCAGAATATCTTTCACCTTAGCATCCAATGGCCTCACTTGTCCTTGTCCTACTTTGAATCCTAAATAGTCCACATAAGCCTTCACAAAATCACTCTTTGCTAAATTCACTGTGAGATTTGCATCATCTAACTTTCTAAATACCTCATTCAACAACTTCAAATGCTCCTCCCATGTATCAGAATACAGTACTATATCATCAATGTATACAGTACAACACTTCACTCCACTCAACACTGCATTAACCAATCTCTGAAAACAACTGCTACTGTTCTTCATTCCAAATGGCAAAACTTTATACTGATACAACCCATCCATGGTAACAAATGCTGACAATTCCTTAGCCCTTTCAGTTAATCCAACTTGCCAAAAACCCTTAAGCAAATCTAACTTTGTCACATACTTAGCATTTCCTAACTGATTAATACAGTCATCAATCCTGGGAATAGGGTATGAGTCAGTCTTAGTTACAGTATTCACTTTTCTAAAGTCAGTACAAAATCTGTAACTATTCCCTCCAGCCTTAGGTACAAGTACACAGGGTGAACTCCATGGACTATTACTTGGCTTAATTAAATCATTTTTCAACATGTACTCTACTTCCTTCCTCATAATTTCTCTCTCTTGTGGAGTCACTCTGTATGCATGTTGCTTAATTGGCCTTACATCCTCTACTTCCACATCATGCACAATAACATGGGTTCTTCTAGGAGCATCAGGAAACAAAGATCTAAACTTGTTAACAATTCTTTTTACCTCTCCTTTCTTATCCTTATCTAAATGCTTCAACTTCTCATCCAAATTATTTAATATGACTGAATTTTCCAAACTCTGACCTTCACAATTCATCAAGTCATCATCTTGACCATCACTCTTCTGCACCTTCACAACATTACCACAATTTACTTCATCATTTACATCCAATACTTCTTCCCTACCATAGTATGGCTTGATCATATTTACATGACAATTGAGTTCCCTTCAGTCTCCCTGGGGTTCTGACTATGTAATTTACATCACTGACTTTCTCCTTAATGGCCCAAGGCCCACAATATTTTGCTTTCAAAGGATTATCCTGCAATGGAAACAACACCAGCACCTTATCACCAGGCTGAAAACTTCTATCTCGTGCCTTCTTATCATACCAGGTTTTCATATTAGTCTGTGACTCCTTTAAATTCTCACAGGCAATCTCTCTAGCTCTCAACAATCTCTCCTTAAACATAGTAACATAATCCAGCATATTTGGCACATCATGATTTCCCAACCACTTCTCCTTCAACATACGCAGAGGTCCCCTGACCTCATGTCCATACACAAGTTCAAATGGACTGAAGCCAGTGGACTCCTGTACAGCATCTCTTATGGCAAACAAAGCTAGTGGCACTGCCTCATCCCAATCCTTATCCATTTCAGTACAGTATATTTTTAAAGTCTTCTTTAGAGTTTGGTGAAACCTTTCCACACATCCCTGCGACTGCGGGTGGTAGGCACTCGATAACTGCTGCGTAATCCTCAACTCTTTCAACACCTGACCAAACAACCTTGAAGTGAAATTACTGCCCTGATCTGACTGAATTACCCTCGGGAGTCCAACCCATGAGAAAAATTTCACCAACTCCCTCACAATCACTTTAGCATGGATACTTCTCAAAGGAATTGCCTCTGGAAACCTTGTTGACATACACATAATAGTTAGCAAATATTGATTGCCTCGCTTAGAACGAGGTAGAGGACCTACAACATCAATACACATCCTGCTGAATGGTTCATCTACAACAGGAATAGGGTGCAATGGTACCTTTACAATATTCTGGTTAAGTTTACCAACAACCTGACATGTATGACAAGTCTTACAATGCTTAATTACACTCATCTTTACACCTGGCCAATAAAAATTTGCTGTCACTCTACTCAAAGTCTTTCTTACACCAAAATGTCCTGACCAACTATCTTCATGAGCCAACTCCAAAATCTTACTTTTGTACTTCTTAGGGACAACAATTTGGGTCATCATCATCCAATGATCAGATACTGGGCTATCAGCAGGTCTCCATTTTCTCATTAAAATTTGGTCTTGCACATAATATCCCACATCTCCATCAAGAATTCCTCTCTCAGCCTCACTCCACAACGCCTTCAGACTTTCATCATTCCTTTGTGCATCAATTAAATCCTCCTTTTTCACAACAAAGTCTGGCAAAGTCTCTACTTCCTTCCCTTTCACCTGCTCTGCTTCATCTCCAGGTTCACAAAGCAAGGATGAGCTTAAGTCTAACTCACACTCCTCATCTTCCTCCGCTCTTTTAGCACTAGCCCTTGTCATTACACATGCTGGATAAATCATACTCTCCTCAAGTCTCTCACCATCCTCACATACTTCTGGGTCTACGGTTTCACTTTCCTGGTCAACCTCAGGATTCTCCACAATTTCAGGCTCAGGGACAACTTTATTGCCTGCCAAATCATTCCCTAATAGCATGTCCACTCCTGACACAGGCAATCCTTCACTTACTCCAACTTTCACATTTCCTTTGACAAATCCACTCTCAAGCCGCATACAATGTACTGGTACTTCAAGCTCTGAAGAACTCACACCCCTAACAACAACATTTTCACCAGGAAAGGACTCATCACTACACTCTGCAATACCTTTACGTACAAGACTCAGGTTAGCTCCTGTGTCTCTCAGTATCACAATCTCCTTTCCTTGTCCCTCACCCACCTTCATCTGACCTTTGGTGATAAATGGCTTAAACTCTACTGCAGGTAACACCTTGGATCCTGTACATACATTTGCTAACAATTGTTCTACATGTTCCTTCCCAGTTACAGTCAATCCAGCTTCCTTGGAATTCTTCAAACTATAACATTGATACTTCCTGTGACCTACTTTACCACAATGTAGACACTTGGGTTGCACCTGATTTTTCTTACAACTTATACTTAAGTGTCCAAAATCACCACACTTATAACATTTGATTCCTGACTTATTTTGATGTGAGGCATTACTGACCTTATCACTCCTAAACAAAGGTGACTCTACAGCCTGACTTTGAACATGTCCAACATTAGATTTCAGAAAATTATTTGAGTTCTTGAAACTGTTTTGGTTAGCTGTACCTTGTTTACCACCCCAAGAGTTGGTGGACTTGTTAACCCAGCTCTGGTTAAATTTACCTTTATCAGCACCTTTGCTCATCTCATACGCAACAGCAAGCTGATCCGCTTTACGTCCAGCCTCAATCATATTTCTAATGTCTAGTTTCATTATTTCATACCTCAGTGCTGGTTTTAAAGTATTTCTAAAATGTTCTAACATCAATAAATGTATCACATCTTCCTTGCTTGTCACATCCTCAGATTTCAACCATTTACCACACTTCAGCACAATCTCTCTGGCAGCTTCCAAATAGGTGTTACTATGTGTCTTTCCAACGTCTCTGAAAAGCTGTCTATAAATTTCTGGATCCACCCTCACAGTCTGTAAAATTGCCTCTTTAACATCATAATCACTGCACTCATCAATACCCAAACCAGCATAAGCCTCTCTTGCCTTGCCCTTTAATCTAGCTTGCACCAACAAAGCCCACTCTTTCTTTGGCCAACTTCTCAATTCAGCAATTTTCTCAAATTGTATAAAGAAATCCTCAGCCTCTTCCTCTACAAATTCTGGCATAAGTTTCATCTTTGTATCTGCTGAATTTCCTCTGTATTCCCCTTTTTCTACTTCCAACCTTTTTATCTCCACCTGAGCCTTGATTCTCTCCTCCTCAACTTCTGTTTTCATCAAAGCCTCTTTCATCAAAGCCTCTTGATTCTTTTCCCTCTGTAACATTATCTCCATCTCCATTTAATTCACTTTCCATTCCATCATCTCACTATCAGTCATTTCTTTGTTTCTTTCTACATACTTTTCATCCTTTTCCATACTTTCTTCTTCACACTCACTGCTCTCTACCCAAAATGCCAGATTCCATCAAACCCTTTATCAGTTCTCTCTGCATATCCTCCTTAATATTAGTTTTTAACTCAATGCCATAAGTGCATGCTAACTCCCTCAGCTCTTCTCTTGTGCACTGGTATAGAGAATGTACATCCCTACTGCTCATAAATTTTTGCACATTACTCTCTGCCATGATTACAAATAATTTCAAGGCTCACCACAACACAGTAGTCCAGAGGGGAGGGCTGGCAAGGAAGGCAGGTTCTCCTGGTCGCACACACTGGGCTCATGGACAGGTGGCGCACAATCACACAGATATCCCGGTCAGGCCCCCAATTTTCTGTTACGTCCCCAGCTGTCGTCACTCCTCAAGCACGCTGCAATAGTTAGGTACAGCAAGAAATTCGTTCTGCCTGCAACTCCTCATTCCCGGGCCAGCTGGATAGCAACATGAGATATCTCCACCACAAATACTGTATCATCCATCACACTATCAATGATAATGAAATAGCCTACTACACTATTTACATATATTTACAAATAAACACACTGATACTCAAATAAAGAATATGCTTAGATCACTTATGCTATATCCCCACAATGATCTTCTCAACACCAAATGACACTCAATAATAACCATAATATCTCAAAACAATTAACCATTCTCCCTCACATGTTACTCTATAATATTAACCACACAAATACTCCACAATGGTTCACACAATAATAATCTCCACTATCACAAGTACACCACCACGTGCACCATAGGCTATCTTGTGGCCACCCACACCACGCTCTCTCTCCCCAACACCTGTATATTCTCCTCCCACAAGTAATACTCATCAATATATTCACATAATTATCTCACCACTTCCCTTGTATAACACCTCACACTGTGTGACCACGCTGCTCTCCCAAAATCACCACGTGTCTCCTCCAACACGCCCACCCGAGCAGAAACCCAGAACAGCTCCTCACATGTCGCCAGCCACCAAGAGAGAGAGAAGCCACGCACTCTCCCGTTGAGCATACATAACATATCTCTCACTAACGGGATCACAATACGACAATATACAGTAACCTTACATGTTAACCCTTAACAACTTCACAAATATTAATTCATTTCTACATTCTCCAAAGATAAACTCCAACACAATATACAATCACATTATACAGTAATAAACATAATATTAATTACATTCATGATACACAACAAAAGAAAACGTACTGTATGAAATAAGGAATAACTCCTCGTAACAATATATATATATATATATATATATATATATATATATATATATATATATATATATATATATATATTTTGAAGAGGTACCATGCGTTGCCTGGGTAAAACCTACGATCGTGCATTACGTGGGACCCTGCATGGCCACTCCTTGCGAGGGAAGACCTTCGGGTTCCCATTTTTTCCTTGGGCCCATTTCCATAGGGTTATATTCTCCATGGACCAATTTTTTACCATGGACGTATTTCCTCACTACCTACCCACCCACCAACACTGCCCACTTATCCCACCAATCAGTTTACCTACCCATCAGACCCTCTGTTGCTAATATTATGATTGGAGAAGAATTACTGCGCTATTTGGCTGCCATCTTTCCGCGACGCTGACTTGAGTAGTTCCAATTAACTATAGTCTTGGCCATCAGAGGAGCCACTTGAGCTAATGTAATGTGCATGTTTAAAAAGTCTTAATTCGTTGTAAGAAGTTACACTTGTCAGAGCTCTTAGAAGTGTTCTACGTGCATCCCCCTTGATTTCCATAGAGGACACAGACTGGCAGACAAACTCTCTCTCTCTCTCTCTCTCTCTCTGCAGAGACATGAAACTCCATAGATATGCCCTGCCGCATTTACCGCATAATATAACATTTTGGGTAACTGGAGGCCCATTGCACCCGTTTTATTTTTACGCATTCTTTAAGTTAGCGCATTTTAGGTACATTGATTCAAAAATTGTTGCGCAGTAATGAACAGTTTTGGTTAATTAGAGGGTACAAACAAACAGATAAACAGAATGTGAATTTTAGTAGTATATACTGTAGATTAGGCCGTGTACCACCCTCGAATTCTAGAGCACAGGATTAAATATAATTCAGAAGCAGAAAGGATAATACTCGGACACTTTCATCTCTACTGTTGCTGATTTCCATTCTGTGTATCGCTGTTGTATCTTTTCTTATACAGGAAAGTCTAGGTTAGGCTAGACTTGTTTTCTTAGAATTAGGTTACGTTAGCTTACTGGTCAGTTAGGTGAATCTGTTAAGTATGGGCAGGGTAGGTCACGTTAGGTTAAAAAAAAAAAAAATTACCATGACCTTCTGCAGTATAGACAGGGTGTCCTAGGAAATGTCTGTCAAATTTCATTTTCTTCTAGGGATAATTTTGAGTAGAAAATGCTGTATCAATACGGACTGAATTCTCAGCCGATATGAGGGTAAAATTATTATTGATGACCATATCGGTGGAATGGTCTCTATGATTATTAACCCATAAGATTATCAGTCAAAGAATTTTCGTATCATTAACTCTCGTTCTCTTACTGACTCCTTTCAGCTTCTGTCTTTTTGATGCACCGTTACATCTTTATCTTATTTCTATCTTTACTTCAGTGGTTACAGCTCCTTTGAACTGTCTTCTTGCATCCCTCCACCATTACGACGGTCCTGTAGCACCCATCTAGCAGGAAACTCACCCCTTTTCTGTCCAGGTTTCTTATGCACAAGGTAACCAGTACTCCCAGTTCTTCATGTATGCAACAGGCCAACTTTGTACATTTCTGTCTATGACTTGCAGTCTTTTAAACGCATTGTATCCAAGGATCTTGAAATGAACGGATGTCGAATTTAGCTCTCTTTTACTCTTTCTTAAAGGAAACACTTTTCTGGGCTTCTAGCCGTTGACTTCTCCTTCCTCAAAAAAAAAAAAAAAAAAAAAAAAAAAGCTCCATTATGTCGCGAAATGAAGTCATGTTGATAGCATTTTTGACTCAAACTTACACCTAAAATATCTTCCTGAAGTTTGGCAGACATTTCTTGGGGCACCCTGTATAATGACCTCTTTTAAGATATAATGACTATGAGCTAAAAGTTAAGTGCTTATAAAGTGAGAACGGTTTCTAATGTGCAGATTATGTCCTTGGAATTATCAGCATAAGATATGTGCTTTTTTTAGAGGTTCATTTGTTCATTTTCTCTGGAAAAATGTCTTAAATTATTTCAATCCACATAACTTCGACATTTCCTTTTCGTGTCCTTCGTGGTCATTGGAGTTTGTGAAGTGTGAAAAAATTAGTGTAAGGTAGATGGATTGTGTAAATAATTAGTGATTGGGATTCACTCAGTCTAAGATTGTTAAGGGAGACAATACCCAAGCTTATAGACATAGTCCACATCCAAGTAGTATTTCCTATTCTTTCCTCATACAGGTGTGTTGAGTATACTCAGTTTGCTTTAACTTGGCCAAAAATCGCCATCTCTCCATCTTGACTGCCGAGTTGTACCAAGATGTTAGCATTTAAGTATGGCACTAGTCACGAAGAAGTGCTACGGAAAGAATGCAGAGCCATAGTGTGGTCTTATATTGCCAATGGACTACCTGGAGTAAGCTGAAAAGTGTCGAAGATCTGGCCCAAGTTAATATAAAAGATGAATAAGAATATGCTCTCTAAATTTTGATTCCATTATACCATGAAGCACTAAAATCCAACTAGGAAAGCTAAAGGTACCATTCCATCCTAGGTTCCCTCATCAACCTCATCTGGTGGTATCACAAGAAGAGTTTCCGACACAAGTAGCAGCGATGGTGGACGACCCCACAGCGCCGGGGGGTAAGCGGCTCACCTTTACGGGGCCCATACATAATGTTGTGGACTTCCTTGCGAAAAGGATTAATTTCACGTAGGTCACACTGGTAGTCTAGTTTAACCCACTGAGTCCAGGAATTATATTATTACCTCCACCAAGGAGGTTATGTTTTTGCCGGCATTGGTTTATTTGTCTGGTTGTCTGTTAGCAGGATCACTAAAAAAAATTGCGAACGTATTTTGTTGAATTTTTTTGGAGGGATAGGGTATGGCCCAAGGAACGATCCATTAGATTTTGATTGTCACCCGGATCATCATCCGGATCCAGGAACTTTTTGTTTGTTTGTCCACACAATAACTCCACAAGTACTCAATGAATTTCAGTGAAATTTTGTGGACGAATGGGACTTGGACAAAGAAAGAATTGAGTACATTTTGTGACGGATCCGGATCCTGCAATGCCATTGGCGGAGGTGTGCGCTCTCTGAATGCTTTCTAGTTCTTTATGTACTTTTGTCCTCTATTGACGATTTTATTAAGCTTGGGATAGACGTTTTAAACTATAGTAGGACTCGCCTAAATTTGCGGCTTTGGTGTGGCCCGCACCTGTGTACGGTGGTGCCACGTTTTCTATACCGTTATCTCTCTCTCTCTCTCTCTCTCTCTCTCTCTCCTGCCGGGAGATATGAGCCACCCTGAGTACTTTTGATTCTTTTATGTTATTTATAATTGTGCTCTCATTTGTTAAATTGGTTTTGTTATATTTAGTGATATCATTTTTTGTATACGGCGACAGATGACCTGTTATTGCGGTACCATGACTGATTTTCATTCATTCATTCTCTTTCCCTTTCCCCCCTCACGAGTGAATGTTTTTTTTTTTTACTTCGGTATTGGCATATGTCTACTATTTTGTCCTACATATTAGCTTATGATTATAAATGTGATTATTCCTCGCCCTTAAAATTACGGTAAAAGCCAGTAAATGTGAGCATTTTTCCCTAGCAACACCTGTACAAGCTATGCTTGGGTCTATGGAGGTACTTACTTTACCTTAGGCCAGACTGGGTGTGTCAGTGTTGCCACTCACAAGAATTATATGAATTATTTCTTTTACTTTGGATATTGGCATATTTCTTCTTTTTTCAGGCTCATTATCTTATATCTATAACTGTGATATTATTACCCACTCTAAAACTACGCTAAAAACCATTAAAAGTGACTACAATTTCTTTTAGCAACACTGTACAATATGTATGCCATGTTTCTGTGTTACTGTATAAATATTCTATGCATAGTAAGATTACTGTTGATTCATCCATCTAAATACACAAGGGTAAGTTTTATTCATCTGAATTTATCGTATTTGTGATGCCTTGTACATAAAAGGCTTCCGTTTCACATCACAAGTTGGGGAAACGTGGCACCATTGTACGCAGGTGCGGGCCACACCAAAGCCGCAAATTTAGGCGAGTCCTACTATAGAAGTGTAAGATCTACCCTTAAGAAGTCTGTTCAGCATCAGAGGACTTTCCTTACTTGTATAAAATTTTGAGGTAGCAGCAAGAAATAAACTAAATAAAGGCGTCGCCCGGATTCAAGGCAATCTAGAGAATATAGGAATGAATTTATCTGTGTTTCCGATCTTTTGTCTCCCGAAAGTAGGAAACATTTACGGATATAGCTATATTTCCATTAATGTATACAGGATTTACAGTTTTGCTGTAAATTGTGTCGTTCATTTATTATTACTCTTTTGCAGTCTGAACGATACCCTTTACAAACATAACATTGCCATACCTGGATGTGATCCAAAAATATAATGAATGAACTACACAGAATTTTAAAAATAGTTATCTAAAATCTGACCTTTTAGCCTATTCTAATCATATCATGGGGCAATGGCAGGTTGACAATAAATAAATAAATAAGTAAATAAACACATGAGATCGAACACCGGCTGGGAGAGAAATCAGTTTGGGAATTCGAGGTAAGGGGTCATCCTCATGATAGGTCCGTCATAATAAAAAATATATTTCTATTATTATTGTAACTTGGAGCATTTCGAATCTTTTGACAGTGTGACATGTAGACTACCATTTTGTCCAGATGTACGAGCCACACCTTCCCTTTGACGACAGAGAGGAAATAATCCACGAAATCCAACACTGCCACAGCGTCATGTGTTATTCCTAAAGGGAAGACAGTCTGCCAATAGGGTTTTAATTTTCATTTGTAATCCTCCTCACTGAAAGTCAATGACTGAAAACCGGTGCACCTCAGGCATTGTCTTTAAGTAGCCAAATCACAGGGTAGAAGTTTAGTGCATCCTTGATAGTGCCAGTCATCCTTGTTGTACACGATCAGTAGATGGATGACCAAAGAATACATAAGGGCTCCTGATTACTTGTGTTAAGCAGCTCCTGAACCTGCCCCTCCCTCCCTCCCTCTCTCTCTCTCTCTCTCTCTCTCTCTCTCTTTTCTGCATGAGTCTGGATGAACTGGTGGTCCTCTGGTGTCGATGTAACACACTGACCACATCATTCTCACCATTACCTGTGTTCAGTACCTCCTAAGGAAAATAAGGGTGAATTTGTTTAGTGTTTAACACTTTGGATGCATATCTTCCTAGACTGATAATCTTCACTATACAACACTGAACAGCCATGGCGATATCACAAATACCTATCCCACTCCACTATAGATATGGAACCAGTAACTCAAGGTGCCGCCACACCAAGGCCAGAACCACACTTACTCTTTCATGAATTGTCTGATTAAGTAAGTTAGGAGTAACGCTGGAATAAGAACACCTGGTTTCACTGTGTCACATTCTGACCAGCCCATTTTCACTGTTAGACATGATGCTCGTAACAGTGAGAAGTATTATGGTCAGAATGTGACCCAGTGATACGAGGTAATCTTATTCCAGCATTACTCCTAACATACATAATCAGACAATTCGCGTCAGAATAATCCTGGTTCCGGCCATGGTGTGGTGGCACTCAAACACCCGGGTATCTACTAGTACTGTTAAACAAGACTTGCTACTTTCATAGAAACTTAAAGGAGTTATTTAATTTTCTCTCCCCCAATACATATGAAACATCTCCTTTAGATTTATTGTATTTAGTCAATTAAAAAGAGATCTTCCGTTAACAACAAAATAACTTCAGGTACTCGTACGTGAGGCCAGATGACGGAGAGTGGGGCACGCAATCGAAGGACGGCTCCTGGCCTGGTATGTTAGGCCAAGTATTCAGGGAGGTTAGTGTTTCAACATATTAGTATAAGCCAGTACAAATGAGAATAATCTTTTGGTATTATTGACTTCAAAAGTTCCGCTCCTCCCCCCTCAGTTCATTAACTCATAATTCTTAAGTAGTTTAGGTTATGTTGCAGTTTAGGTGAAATTGCATAAAGACACCACAGTTTGTCTGGTTTGTTCAACAGTTAGTGTTAATCAACTGTTAGTTTTAATTACCCTAACTGATACAGTGTTATAACTTACAGAAATCCAGGAAGGGGAATGGAACTTTTGGTGGTAACAGTACAGTAGTCTAAAAGGCAGGATGGGGTGAAAATGATCTGTTGTTCACATTCAACTAGAATCCCTATGAGATGAAGTGCAGTATATCTAGTGTCACGAGAGATGGAGATCACTAAACCACATGTTAAAAATCTTGACTGTAGTGACCTAGCCTCAGGACCCTTCACCTCTCAAAATACCTGATGTATGGAACTGATTATTACTGTTTCACAACAAATATAGACATTCACAGTCAGCATGAAAATGCCTCCAAATTTAGTAATGTTCATCAACTCAGTAATAGTTAATACACTGTAGCGTTACTGCCTGTTCTCCTTGTCACGTAATTTTTTTCCAGATATATAAATACCATACATAGGTTATTCAGTAAACATCCAGTTCCTTATTTACCAGTTAAGTGCGCTTTGTGAAACCAAGACGAGCGAGACGAGTGCCATGGTTTCACAATTTCTCGCTGATATATTATTCCTTCATGATGGTAGCCAAACAATGAAAAATGTTCTGGAACGAAAGACATTCAGATACACCCTCCCCCCCACACACACAAAGTGGAAGCTAACACCATCTTGATCATGGCCGTCACAAAGTTCTTCATCAAGCAATGTTTCAAATGAAGTGGAGGCATGAATGCCTTTTCAAGGTCAATAGAAAGTTTGTGAAGACAGTTGAACCTTCCAGCCATATCTTTTGGTCGCACTGGCCATTCCTTTTGTATGTAATGCTTAGCGCCTGCTTGGCTGTTCCATTAACAAAGAAAACACATGTGCTTTATTTAACCTTGCTGAAGGCCTATAAGCAAGCAGATCACCTCAGACCCCTACAGATGTTCCACAGATGTGTTTAGTGGTCAATGGCAGTCAACAAAGTATTCAGTTTCATAAATTTCATTCATTCCATGGGCTTCGAATTTTTTTTTTTTTTTTTTAGTGCAAGGAAAAAGGAACCAAAGGCCAAGAGCCCGTAAACCGTTCCTTCTAAAAAAACAAAAAACAAAAGAGAACCAAAATCAAGATCCGTTCATTTCGAGATGATTGGACACATTGCTTTTGAAAGACTGGAGATCATATGAAGTAGGAAATACAGACAGACAGAGACAGTTCCAGAGCTGACCTGTTGCATATACGAAGCACTGGGACTAACAGTTAAATCTTGCACTTGAGAGCTGGACAGAAAAGACATGAGAGTTTGATGCTAGAGGGGTGCTATGTGCCCTTCGTAGAGGTGGAGGAGCAGTAACCATTGAAGTAGCGACAGAAACAAGATGAAGATGGAACAGGGGGATGAAGAGACAGAGGTTGAAGGGATCCAGTAAGAGAAGGAGAGTTAATGACATGAAAAGCCTTTAACTCCATCCTGTTGAGAAGAGCTGTATGTGGGGAGCTCCCCACACGTGAGAGTTGTACTTTACTCAGGGGCGAATAAAGCCCGTGCATAAAGTCAACAACTGTGCAGGGGTAAAGAAAGTACAGAGTTTGCTTAGCACACCTAACGTCTTGGAAGCAGATTTTACAAGAGATGTAATATGATCTTTCCAATATGTCCCGTATGAATGAAACCCCAAGCATGTTCAAGGATGATGCAGGATTGAGCTGTATATTATTAAGCATTAGTGGTTACTCGTGTGGAAAGTTTTGTAAGGTTGATAGGTGTAAAAACTGAGTCTTTGATGCATTAAAAACAAAAGATTATTTTTACCCTCGTAAGAGATACAAGCCAAGTCAGCCATTAAGTATGCCATAGCCTCATCCTTTGCTTGTTGAAGTAACTGCTGAGATGGACGTTGCGGGAACTGAATGCAAAGGTGAAGGGTGCAATCATCAGTGTTCAAGTGGATAGGGTTAGATGTACAGCTTAGAAGGTCATTGATGAATAAAAGGAAGAGAGTTGGTGATAGGACAGAGCCCTGAGGAACACCACTTTTGATAGATCTAGGAGAAGAATGATATCCGTCTACAACAGCCGCTATAGAACGACCAGAAAGGAAGCTATGCATCAAGGTACAGATAGAAGGATAGAAACCATAAGAGAGCAGTTTGGAAATTAAAGATTTATGCCAAACTCGATCGAAAACCTTTGAGATGTCAAGTGCAATGGGAAAGAATTCGCCAATGTCCCGAAAGGAGGATGACCAGGAGACTGAAAGGTAGGAGAGAAGATTGCCAGTGGAGCATCCCTGACGGATCCCATACTGATGATCAGAAAGAAGGTTGTGATAAGAAAGATGCTTTAATTTTTTTCTGTTAAGAATAGACATGAAAACTTTTGAGACACAGGATGTTAAAGCAATTGGACGATAGTTAGAGGGTCGGGATAAAAGATTGACTGATTGATTGATTGTATTAAGATCTGGTGGCACAACTGCTAGGATCATATGCCACAGGACAACAAGGTAAAAGACACAGCAAATAAAAAGTACATATTTAAAATAAAAATATCTGTTAGTAGGAATAAAACACTGAAAATAATAAAAAATTAATTTATTAAATATAAATTACTTATGAAAGTAGAAGGAGGCCTGCCTCCTGAAGAAAACTTGAAATATCAGTATAATCGCTAGAGGGTCCACCAAGCATCGAGGAGAGACAGTAGGCACCATCTGCCCCGTTATGCTTATGGAGGAATATCTGACGTAGGTTCCCCAAACTCGGACACTCGACCAGCATGTGACAGACAATAAGAGGAACAAGGCAATCATCACAGTAAGGTTGAGACTCACCACTCATGAGGAACCCATGTGTAAGTCTAGAGTGCCCAATGCGAAGCCTAGCAAGAGCCACCTCCAATCACCGAGACATGTAGGGGAGAAGCCTTGGCACAACCACTCTCTGAAAGATTTTTGTTTTTAGTTTATTATGAGCAACACCATCCCAGTGTCTCTGCAAACACATACGATTTGCATACCACAAATAAGCTGTTACATCAGAAGCACGAGGCAGGTAGTCGGTTTGGGACTGTTGAGAAGACGCAGCTTTAGCTAATGTATCTGCCCTCTCATTGCCCACCAAACCAACATGTGCGGGAAACCAACAGAAGTCCACATGGCTGCCACAACGGCCAAGAATAAGCCACTCTAAAATTGATAAAACCAATGGATGCGATGCATTAAAAGACTCCAGTGCAGACAGAGCACTATGCGAGTCACTAAAAATCACAAAAATGGATTGGGAGAGAGTAAAAATGATTTTGAGACCACATAAAATCGCAGTCAGTTCAGCCATATACAATGAAGTAATGCCAGGAAGGCTACTGCTCCTATTAAAGGGCAGGAAGGCAACACAAAATCCTACTCCAGTATCAGTCTTAGACCCATCAGTATAGACGGGAACAGAACCCTCAAGAGTGGAGACATGTTCTAGAAAGGGAGAGATGGACACCTGAGAGGGAAGTGAGCCCTATTTTCAACAACAGACCTACAAAATGTCACACAGGGGAGTAGCCAGGAACCAACCCATGTCATCCGATGTGGACAAACTGCCAGGCTCGGAACAGAGAAGGCTAACATAACAGACTGGACCCTGTACACAAAGGGCTTCAGGAAACTAGGGCAGGTGTCATAAACAGAAGATCGTGAATCCAGAGAGACTATGACACACGAAACTGAGACTGGAATGCAGTGAAAACGATACCAACATCTCATCATGAACAACTGACAGCGCAAATCCAAGTGGACTACACCAGCATCCACCAACAAACTTAAAATCGGAGATGATCTGAATGCCCCAGTTGCCAGACGTAAACCAGGATGATGCACAGAATTTAACAACCAGAGACAGACATCTGTTGCAGAGGAGTAGACCTCACACCCATACTCAAGTTTAGGAATAAGGGACCTGTGCAAGAGGAACAAGGTCTGTTGGTCAGCACCCCAGGAGGTATGAGCTAAAACCCTCAAAAAAATCAAAGCTTTTAGACATGTGGCCTTAACAGAAGGAATCTGAGGAACCCAGGTTAATTATCTATCAAACAGAAGACCCAGAAATAGCATCTTTTCCACACAGGATATTCTCCAACCATGGAGATACAAGTCAGGGTCTAGGTGAACCGCTCGGAGACAACAAAACTGCATAACCACTGTCTTTGTTATAAAAAAAAAAAAAAAAAACGCAACTGCAATACTCTCCCCAGTCAGAAAATCTGTTAAGAGCCATTTGCAACTTCTTCTCTATCAGAGACATTTTAGATACAATGAAGGAAATTGAGAGGTCATCGACATATAGTATGCCTCGAACAATGTCAGGAAGTACACTGATTATGCTATTAATGGCTATAGCAAAGAAACATTATGGATGCTCCCTTGTGGTACTCAAAGAAGTGCATGGGCATTAGACAGCAATCAAAGCACCCCTACCACTCGGACCCTTAAAAATCAGTTAGATAAAAACTGCTGAATAAAAATAGGCAAGCGCCCACTGAGACCAAACTCGTGAAGAGAAAGTGAAATGCCATGACGCCATGTAGTGTCATATGCCTTCTCCAGATCGAAGAAGACTGTGACCTGGTGTTGGTTAGTGGAGAAAGCCTCACAGACGGAAGATTCCAAGGACAGTAATGCATCAGAAGTAAATCACATTTTTCGAAAACCATACTGGGCAGGGGAAAAGAAGTCATCTCTCTCCAAAAACCACACAAGCCTAACACTGGCCATCTTTCCCAGAACTTTACATATGCAAGATGTCAGAGAAACAGGCAGATAATTCGTCGCCTGTAGGTGGTCCTTACCTGGTTAGGGATAACTACAGCAACACCCCAACAAGCCGGAAACTCTCCAGAACGCCAGATCTCATTACTGTAAATAGTGAAAACAAAAACGAAAGGGACTCATCAAACAGGTGACATAGAAAGACATAAGTAATATCACCATAATCAGGAGAGGAATCATGGCACCGCGATAGAGCAGCCTGGGGTTCAGAAAATGAAATGGGAACACTTACAGGACTCTCCCCCAGAAGATGCAAAACTGAGATCATGAGACTCTAGGCGTCAATACTGACAAGTGAAAGACGAAACTGCATCCTTCTGTGACATGCTGGCAAAATTATCAACAAACAACTCTGGAATAGCAGAAGGATCAGAAACAGTTCCACCTGCTGCAGATAGAACAGGAGGGTAAATTTTCCTGAAATTTTCCTTAACTAATCCAACACCTGAGGGAGGGAAGTCCTCAAACTGATCGAGGAAACATAACCTTTCCAGGATGAATGACTGACCTCCTTTAAAACCCATCTCAAATAACCTTGTGCCTTCTGATACAGCACCAATTAATGAGGATCCCCACAGTGATGACGAAGTCGAAAGAAGGTGACTTGTTTGCCTTTCACCGTGGAACTGCAATCAGGGTTCCACAAAGGAACCAGTCATTTCGGAAACTGACCCTTTGATCTTGGAATAGATAATAGGACTGCTGAGTGCAACATGTCAGTGAAAAATGACACCGCCTCAGTAAGACAGCCAAACTCATCGACAGAAAAGGAAATGGAACTTAATTCCCTGAAATGTGGCCAATCAGCCTTATCCAAACGCCAGAGAGGAAGACTTGGCTGAGGTCCACCTGCGTTAACAGTCAGGAGTAACGAGAAATGGTCGCTGCCATACAGGTTTGACAACACATCCCAGGTAAAATCTAGAACAGCATCAGCTGAACATAAGGACATATCAGTGGCAGTAAAAGTTCCAGGCTGGCTGTGGAAATAAGCCATTTTATTGGAGTTTAAGATGCCCAACTCTTCACCCTCCCTAATGAGACCAGCATAATACCCCGAGGGTTTGTTTCACTGCAGCCCCAAAGTGGATGGTGACCATTCATATCGCCTACTAATAGAAAGGGAGAAGGAAGGCCACGAACAAGGCGTTCCAGATCCTCCACTCAACAGTAGCACTAGGAGGAAGATAAAGGCTGCAAACTGTATACTGCCTATGTAAAAACATCCAGACAGCAACAGCCTGCAGGGGAGTGGAGATGTCCAGATGACTGTATGTTAATATCCTGGAAAAGGAAGATATCAGCACCTCCACAATGACCTTGGCCCGGCACAGGATCAGAATAAAATGCATGGTAACCAAAAGGACAGGAAGAGCATCACCAACCATGCACATGCATAGAGAAGGGATTTGAGAAACAAGATGACACAGTTTCTCATAGTTAACAGGTAAACCCCAACAATTCCACTGAATGATAGAACCTATAGAAGGGGGATGATGATTGAGGGACTGTACACCTGCTGACAAGTGAACGGATTTGGACTGATGCTTAGGAAGGCCCTTGGGAAGAGACTGCCTATTACCAGGAACCCGCACCCTATGTTGAACATCCGTAGGGAAACGTGATGACGAGCAAGAGGGGAATCTTACGATACTCTTCTTCAGAGGTGGAACACCACTTGGCTTGGAACCGTTATGGTGCACAGTGTGCCACCCGGATGAAGATAAGCTGGAGGAGGAAGAAGGGGGCCAGACAATGGTCTTCTGTGGTGGCGCAAGAGAAGGCTTGGTAATGGCAAGCTCCCCTAGCCGTAGTAGAACAGGCAGTGCCACCATGAGAAGAATAATCGGTAGCAAAGCCCACAATACTGGAACCCTGGGAGGGCAAGGCCTAATGCAGCTGAGCAGGCACATCAACGACCTGGGTACCACTGCTGTCTGGTGAGGGTTGGGCCATCAGTGAAACGCCATCCCCAGCCTGCACTCGCCCTGACCCGTAAGCATCCCAAGTAGAAGTAGTGGGCTCCACAGCAGAGATCTTTTTGGTAGCAGTGGTTCTATCTCTGAGCATTCTGAGGAGCCACGGCGATGCTAGCCATACACAGGAGGGACGTTGGGAGTTCTGGATGTGTCAAGACACGGTGTAGTGTCAACACGGGCATTTGCCACAGGAGGAGCCAAGATGGGGGAGGTGCTTCCAGATGCAGGAAACACCACCCCAGACAGGACACCCCCTGAGACAGGAGGTGCCTCCCTAGTGGAAACACAGCCGTTATCAGGCTGCACCCTATCAGTAGAACCTTCGGCTGAGAGGGCAGGGAAGTAAAACCCCAAGAGATTAATGGGGTATTGTGTGATGGCAGGAGCATCTGCCAGGTAGCTTTACGGCAAGACAAGACAGCAGCAAAGGTAACCCCAGGGCGAATGAACCTCTCCCTTACCCTGGCCTTTGCTTCAGAAAAAGAAAATTTCTCCTTCATTCGGACAGAAAAAGTCTCAAACTCACACTTGTACACATCGCAATCCCTTCAGGAGGCTGTGAGTGCTCCTCCAGAGTTCAGATATTTAGAGGGTTGAGAACAATCAACCATACCACGGAAAACACCACCACAATTTCGACAGACCTCAAGAAGGCCAGACGCTTCCAGCTGGCAGGAACAGAAAATGACCTAACCTTTGACAAAAATAGCAACTTCTAGGTCAGGAAACATAAGGTTTAACCTTAAGCTTCCACTACGAAGCAGTGACAACCTCTGGCAAAGTAAGGTGATCAAATGTCATAATTCTCAGTACTTCTACAATTCCCTGAGGAGCCATCCCCTCCAGGAGGGAATAATCAGAATAAGAGATCAAGTCACAAGAATACACAACCCCATGGGCCTGATTTAAGGCCATGTGATGAGAAGCAGACACTGGATAACCGGCGGCCATAGTAAGAGACTGGATGTGTGAACTCTATTCATTCGTGTCCTCTAGCAACAGACAATCATCGTCCTGCAAGGAGACCTCGGGGGTAAATCCACATGCAATAACTAAACCATTGTGAATCTGAAAACAGTTCAGGTTCCAGAAGGAAGTACCGTCAGCCATTTTGAGCACTATGTACTTTGTATAAGAGTGGTTCACAAAGATGTCAGGCAACAGCTCGATAGAAGGGACATCTGGATTCGCAGGTTTGTTAGGTGACCTGGAGGGTATAGGGTTGCCGGCCAGAGAGTGACCAGGCAATGGCGACTTGTGCAGCTGGTCACCGACCACATAAGTGGTTAAAGAAGTGTTTAACCCGCCCCATCCCGACGTTTTCTGGGCAGTGGTACACCCCAGTCCCGACATTTTTGGACCTTTTTTTTTCTGGCTCAAACATCCGCTTTTGGTGAGAAACATCGAAAATTCATAAAGAAATCGCTCACCTGAGGTTTAAAATACTCGATCCAGGTACGAGTTCCTCCTTACCTGACTGGGTTTTCTAACAGGCTGGCACCAAAGAAAACGAGTTCTATGGGAGGGTAACTATTTTATCCTCATAAACAGTATTTATTTATTTACTTGGTACGAATTTATACGTAGTACAAGAGTATATTGGTTTTCAAACAGTAATATAGGCATTATAAGCATTGTTTCACTCACTATCTCATCACCATTCATGACCTTTTTTTCCCACATTACCTGATCATCATTTCTGACTGTTTCTTCCTCTAATGCTATGTAAACTTTGTCCTCCACATTGTCATCGATTGGGGAATCACTCTGGGCCTGAATGTCTTTATTGGCCAGGTCACTGGTAATAGGTGAATTGCCGAGACAATGGCGTGGAGGGGGGGGATAGGTTATGCGGTGTAAGGCATTGTCCCTGCTTGGCATCTTGTAGAGGAATAGAGGAAGGTGTCCCGTGTATACGTGCCAAAAATCACTCGCAAAATCACTCGTGAAAATTGAAAAATGTGCAAATTAAGCAACTTGCTATGTTGCCATGTTAATTCACGTTGCCGGGACATGAGTGCACATCATGTGCGGACGTTAATTCACGTCGCCGGGAGGGCGTGGGTTAATGTATCTATATGTATATTTGTGACAGTTTAAATGGCACCAGGAGCCAAGGGAAACCACCTACCAGGGAGTGAGGGGACTGAGTGCTGTCTGATGCGAGCAGGATACCTCGTCCACAAAGGGTGACCCGAAAAGGACACCCCATGATGTGAAAGTTTGCTCACACCAGTGCAAAGACCCCCTTCCCCAACACCCCTCAGCCCAGACACCAAACCAACCAACTCAGGAAGGCACCAAGGCGACCCCTCTGGAGAGCAGATATTTACAGAAGAAATATGTGCAGCATGTGATGTGGTGTGTGGAAGGAAGAGAAGACGGAGGGGGGTGCAAGGAACAGCGTGGTGGACTGAAGAGGTGAAACAGGCTGTGGCACAAAAGAAGAAAGCATACAATGAATGGATGAAAAATAGGGGCATGGAAGAAGTTGAGAGGCGGAAGAGAGAGTTATATGTGGAAAGAAAGAGAGAGGTGAAAAGATTAGTAAGAGAGAGTAAGAAGAGAGTGGATGAGGAATTTGGAAGGAATTTGAGTGTAAAGTGGAGGGACTGTAAGAAAATGTTCTGGAGAGAAGTGAAAAGAGTAAGACAGGGTGGAAGTGAAGTTAGCAGGGGAGTGAAAGATAAAAATGGTAGATTACTAGTGGAGAAGGGAGAAAAAGTGAGCAGATGGAGAGAACACTTTAAGGAATTGTTGAGTGTAGAGGATGGAAGTAATGCGAGTATAAGTGGCTGGGGAATGGCTGGGAGAAGGAGGGAGGTGAGAAGACAGGAAGAAATCAGTAGGATAGAAGTTGTGGGGGCAATGAAGAAAGTTAAGTCGGGGAAAGCCCCAGGAATTGATGGAGTGTGTGGTGAAATGGTGAAGCATAGGGGAGAGATAGTAGTAGAATGGATGTGGAAGATGTGCAGATTGGCCTGGGAGGAAGGTAGAGTCCCGGAGGATTGGAAGTCAGGTATAATTATTCCCTTGTACAAAGGAAAAGGGGAAAAAGAAGTGTGTGGTAATCATAGGGGCATTTGTCTTCTTAGTATAATAGGAAAAGTGTATGGTAGGATACTTATAGACAGAGTTAGAGAAAGAACAGAGAAATTAATTGGAGAAGAACAGGGAGGCTTTAGGAAGGGAAGAGGTTGTGTAGATCAGATATTCATTCTTAGATCTTTAGTGGAAAAGTTTCTAGAGAAGGTAAAGAAGTTGTATGCGGCTTTCATGGATTTGGAGAAAGCATATGGCAGGGTGGATAGACAAGGATTGTGGAAAGTGTTAAGAATATATGGAGTAGATGGGAAGTTGTTGAATGCTGTGAAGAGTATGTACGATGGTGCGAAGGCTGCAGTGCGTGTGGATGGTGAACTAAGTGAATTTTTCTCTTTGAAAGTTGGTTTGAAACAGGGATGTGTCATGTCTCCATGGTTGTTCAATCTGTACATGGATGGGGTAATAAAAGAGGTACAAGGTAGGGTAGTGGATGTTGGAGTGGCCCTGGTGAGAGAGGACAATGTTTGGAAACTCCCTGTACTGTTGTTTGCAGATGATACTGTGTTGTTGAGTGAAGACGAAGGGGAGCTGCAAGGCTTGGTGGATGAGTTTGAGAGAGTGTGTAAGAAACGGAACCTAAAGGTGAATGTAGGGAATAGTAAAGTGATGGTCTTTGAGAGAGGTGAAGTTAGTGAATGTACAGCGAGGTTGGATGGTGAGGAATTGGAAAATGTGAGTACGTTTAAGTATTTGGGTAGTGTGATGAGTAGGGATGGAGGTTTGGAGGGTGAAGTGCTTGAAATGGTACAGCAGGGAAGAAAGGTTGCTGGTTCCTTGAAAGCAGTGATAAGAAACAGGGAAGTGAGCATGGAAGTGAAAAAGTTACTACATGACAGTATTGTGATACCAACTCTAACGTACAGAAGTGAAGCTTGGACATTGTTGGAAGGACACAAGTCAAGAGTGAGAGCAGTGGAAATGAGTTATTTAATAGGAGCCTGTGGAGTCACGTGGAGAGACAGGCTGACGAATGAGGATATAAAGGAGCGTTGTGGTGTGGATGTGGATGTGATAGGAAGCGTTATGAGGAACACACTGAGGTGGTTTGGCCATGTGGAGGGGATGGAGGGTGAAAGACTGACGAAGAGAGTGTATGTGAGTGAGGTGGAGGGGGGAAGAGGGAGGGGGAGGCCGAGGATGAGATGGAGGGATGGGGTGGAGAGGTATATGAGAGAGGGGGTGTGAGTTGGGAGCAGGGCAGTGAAATGGCGGGGGACAGGGCGACTTGGAGGCGATTTGTTTGTGGCCACCCCAAACGGGATTGAGGCGTCTGGCGATAGATAGATAGATAGACGTTTTGGGCAGTGCTTAGTCAGACCCCTCACCCACAACCCTACCCGCATGGGAGACCCTGCCAGATGTCATTACATCTGCGGGCAGGCTTGTGGGGTCGCAGGGGCACACAAGCTCCCCCACCACGACAAGTGTCTGCCCACAGGGAAGGAAGCTCATTTCCATTATCGAGAAGGACTGCCTTCAGTGAATTCTTCCAACAGTTTACGAACAACCGCCATTCTCCTGTTTGATAAGGACGATACTTACAAAGACACTGCATTTCCGATATGGCGTCATAACAGTATCAAAACATATCATCCATCTTGAAGTGTATTGAGAGTTCTGCATGTCTATGATGGAAGGTGATGGTACAAACTCCATCTTGTAGCAGGCTCCATTGCTTGAGTCAAGATCCAAAGAGTTCAATTTCTCCTCGTGCATGTTGAGGTCTCTTATAAGGCCATGCAGCTCCACCTGACTGAGGAAGTGCGGCTCCATGCTCTCTAAATCTTTTTGAAAGTTGACACCTATGCAACAGTCCTCCTCACAAGGTTCTCATTCACTTGTGGTACTTAATGGAGGGTGTGGAACTTGAAGCTCAGGCCATGGGGTACTGGCCTAAGAACAGAGGGTACGTTAGGATACATGATCTTGGACCAGGTTTTCACTGATTCCCCTTTGGTGTTAGTGAGAGAAAAGTAACAGTCGGTACGGTGATCCTTGGTTCGCACCAAACCAGTGGTACGGCAAAAGGCATACCTAATGGCTTTCATTCATTGATGTGGTTTACACAAGGCTTGCATGCTATATGGGGTGCCCACGTCTTGTGTTGATCACCAACAGGACATTTGAAGTAATGTTTGTAAGCAGCTTTAAAATTCCTTGTAATTGATTTCTTCAGGCTTTCAGGTGTAAGAGCCAGTAGATATAGCTGGAAATGTCTGATGCATTCATACAGTTACGACACTCCATTGCATACCAACACAGATCAAGGCACACTGTAGCAGTAAAGAAAATCTGCAATGGAATAATGGCAAATATATGCTTACCTATGCATGTCTTGGTGTCCCCCCCCAAACCAAAAAAAAAAAATATATATCTGCTTGATCATGGGAAAATTTTACCCAACTTTGGCTATGACTGATTCATTTTGAGTTACTAAATATTTTGTGATTCAGGTACTTAACTGAAAATGATATAACCGCCACAAGATCTAGCTGAAGTGCACCTTTATAAGGTATATCTATTTCCGTAATAGGAGTCTGGTCAGATTTTTCCACATAAGGACATATTTTCCTATGGTATATTGGTTTTTGAAAACTGGACGTGCCAGAAAAGATTGGATATCATATTCGAAATTTACTGGTTCATGTTGCTATTCTTAGAATCATCTCAAAATACACTAGAACCATAACACGGTTTAAATTTTGTCGACAAGTGTCATTTACAAACTTAAATGAGAGTTAACATTGCTTGCTTGCTCATAACAATTGTTATGGTATGTGACATCCACCATGCAGTACTCTTGCAGCCATTATTATCCCAAATACATTGCTAGCAATGGTCATGATACTTACCTTACAATGGGCTATTCACACTTTTTCTACAGTTTTACAGAACAGGATGTAAGATAATGGTCACAGCTTATTTTCCCTTCCAGTGGAGCAAGTCTTCATACCTGGGTCACCTGGCATAAATTTTCTCTTTTTGGTACTTTTCTTTCTTATTATTTTCTTTTATTATAAACAGGCCAGTGGACCTTCATTACATTACGTTTTCATTTGTACATACATCTTTTCAACCCCTGAGAAATTCTCACTGTTTTTCTTACAGTACTTTTATTATTCAACCATGATGAAACAGGGTGGTCTTGCATCTTGTGGGGGCTTTATGGCACCAGGACAAAATTGCTGTTAAGACAACACTACTAACACTGACCCTTACTCACTATCGAATCTTGGATGAGAACTTTTAACTTTTCTTGACTGTATGACTGATTGCTTGATTGACCAAAATATAAGTGGTAAGGTAACTGCCAGGGTCACATGCCGTCAGACACCAAGTCAGAACATGATAATGAGGAGACAATAAAAGCAGACAATAAAATATAGATTAATGAACCCTCTGAGACATGTTGACGCAAATTGCGTTCTTTGTGGTTTCACATATAAACACATGAAGATGCGAATCGCATTGTTAAGCAGAAAAAAACACCATCAAAAGGAAAGTTTTTGGCCGATTTGTGTCAAATTTTGGTGCATTCTAGTGGGTGCATCTCTCTTCCGAGGTAAACACTTGGCAATACTGTGACTGCTCTGATGAGGCAGTGCGCAGCAGAAGAACCTCAGTATCTCATGACCAGGCAGTCGTCCCTTTAAATCCGACATTTCCCCCCTCCCACCCGAGGCAGAAGCCATTATTGAATTATTGTGATTGTACAGTGTTCTTGACTATAATGTGAAGTGGTTGTGTCTATAGAAGATAGATTTATTGTTTGTAAATCATTGGGGCCCGTTATCAGCCGTTAGGCCTAGAGGCAGGAGTGTGGTTTGTTATAATAGGGTTTCCACTCTGCTTCACCCTGCCAATAAATGATGTATTTTACATTTAAAATGAAGCCAGTACTTATATTTTGTGAAACGTATGGTGCCTGGATTAGTGAAATAACTGACCTACCATAGCAGGCATTATGTATGCCGTAAAGATATGCCATAGTTGCTAAGGAAACAAGCGGTCACGTACACCATAGAGTCAGGAAGGGATTCATAGAGGAGGTTGGGATGGAATCATGTGGTAATGTTTTATATTGCATATGGTTCAGTGTGAAATATACTTATAAAGTAGTGCAGCGAGTGTTCATTGAGAAATATTGTGTGCATTGACTGACTTAACTCAAACCTAGCGCAAGTATCAGAGACAACAAATACGCCACACAATCACAGACTTCATTGAAAAGGTATTGTACCAATCTCAGACAGTGCTGTATTGCGTATGGTCTAGTGGGAAACATACAAATAAAATAGTGCAGCGAGTGTTCCTCGAGAAATATTTCATGTATTGAATGACTTAGTGAAAACCTAGCACAAGGATCAGAGACAAGAAATATGCCACACACATATACATGTCATGCAGCGAATGTTCATGGAGAAATCTATTGTGTGCACCGCATGTGCAGTGCAAGGAGGAGAGAACAAAACACACACACACACACACACACACACACACACACACACATACACCAACACTCTCACACTACGTAACTCCTCGTCTTCAAACCTATCACGGTCCTGTCAACATCTCAATACCTCTGGAGGAAGTGAGTTATCCGTATTTTGCTGATTTGTATATTGACCTATTTCTATATTTTTTACACAAGTACTGTTTTTTACATATACACATATGAGACGGAAGAAAGTTCAGTTTCAGTATTACTACCTAGCAAAAAGACTGATCGTCATGTCATGTTTATAAAAGCACTGTCAAAAAGCTTATGATATTTTACATGTATACTTTGAGTAAAAAAAGAAAATAATAAAACCTAACAAGCAAAAATATATAGATGTGGCTGAGGCAGGGAGTATTCTACGTTTGTCGTCTATTTACTCGAAAACTATTGGATGTATTTATTTCCTGTAAGAACCATGATAAAGATCAGTGAATTCTATGTATGTACAGGACATAACAATATAATATCTCTGATGAAAAGTCGTTGATGGAAAACATTCGAACAAGGATGTTGGGAAGTGAAACTGACTCGGAAATGTTTATTCACTGTGAACCTAATGTACTTTTATTCGTATTTTTCTTTTTCTGTTTTCTCGCTTATCCAGTTAGAACAAATATCGGCGAATAAGATAAGTAGGTTTCATGGCAATATATAGAGGTTTGGTTGGTGAAAATAAGGCGAGAATACGTGTTTTCAGCAGGGTTCGGGCAGGCTGGCGGGGAGGGGGGGGTGGAGTAAAATCGTGTGTCGGCAAAACTTATAATACTTGTGCATGTGCGAGAGGGTTAAAATAAGTAGAAATAAAGGGGCTAACTGCATTGGAGTTATCAGAGATAGTCCTGAGTTAAAAAAAAAAAAAAAAAAGTCTTCCCTGCTCAAGTGATTGCTGAGTTGCCTGGTCTCAGCTACAGCCAGGAATTCAGCATTGTTAAGTTTCATGGGGACCCTTTTAGTAACTGCGTTCAGATGTAAGTTCGTTTTCCTCGATCAGCCTTCAGATGTCAAAGCTCAAGGTCGCCGGGCAGGGTCAAAGTCCGGCCCATGTGTGAGTGTCTTGGTAAAATAACTCAAACACTTCTGATCTGAATTTAACCAGATTTACTGGAAGGGTTGAGGGTTAGACAAGGAGTCAACCCATTGTTTTTTAGAACATTGAGTCAAAAGTCGAGGTCATAGAACAGGGCCAAATTAAACAGTTTTCTTCTTAATTCAATCATATACTGTAATGGGATTGACAATAAGGCAAATATAAAAGGATTCGATTTTGAGAACAAAGTTCAAGGTCACTGGAAAAGGTCAAATGCCAAGGTGACAGGGCAAGGTTAACTCAAACGTTACTGATATGATTTAAACCAAATTTGGTGGAATAGGTAATGGTCAGGCAAGAACAAAGAGTTTCAGTAACGATTATAATAAGTCAAGGGTCAGTCCCACAGGGCAGAGTCAAAGTTTGATTCTGTTGTTACCTAATTGTTCACACCTAATTGTATTTTTACAAGAATGAGTCAAGCTCATATGTCCAGTGTATTAAACCTATTTTTATCATACATATCCTTAAATTTATGAATTGTTTTGGCACACACTATTTCAGTCGGTAGTGTATTCCACTGATCAATTGCCTTATTTGGGAAACTAAATTTCCTTACATCTTTATTACCACTCCCTTAATGCAGTTTTTTGCAGTGTCCTCTTACTGATGCCTCCCCATAGGTTATATACTCATTTATGTCTATTGTCTCCTTCTATGATATGCATTTATATAAAGGTAGCATAAACATGTCTCCTCTTTTCCTTCTCTCCTGTATTGTTGGCAGATTCAGTTTTTCTAGTCAGTCTCAGTAGCTTAGATCCCTTAAGCTTGGTACCCATCTTGTAGCGGCCCTTTGAGCTTTTTTAATCTTATCTACATGTTTCTTCAGATGAGGATTCCAGACTACTGATGCATACTCCAGGGGTGGTCTGATGAATGATGTTATTATCTGTCTCAGCATGTCTTCATTTATGTATGTGAATGTTATTCTCATATTTGCAAGCAGTGTATACAAGTTCCGTACCTTCTCACTGATGTGGTCAGCCGGAGATAGTGTGTTATTAACCCTTTAGTGACCGCACCATGAAGGAATTCAAAAATATACACAAATATGCAAAAACCGATTAGTTTAGATCCATTTTATGATATTGAAACAAATTTTGTTTTTATACATATATATATTTTTGTTTTTTATATGTTCCCAAAATGGGAACGTTGGGCACTTAGGGGATACATTTATGGTGTAAAATCTGTTTTACAAATTATTTTCATTTTACTTAGGAAAATTTACAAACTAAAACCTTTTTTTTTAAAAATACATACAAAAATCCATCCATATAGCAAAATATATTGCAATTTTCATGAAATCAGGTGAATTTTGATAGCGAAAATATATGTGCTCTCATGTTCTTGTCAACGCTTTCATGTTCATGTCATTCATTTGTCGACTCATGTTCTTTTCTTATGAAATGCGACACTGCATTCCTTGTGAAGTCTTTTTTCGCACTTGATGCAGTGCAGACGTGTGTTTTTCTTGCATACATAGCATCTTCCTTGTGAGCATTGCTGAAGAAAGTGGTTTATTTCATCATATCTTACTGCCTTTGGCACAGTTGGTGTTGGCCCTCCTCCTCGTTTTCTAGATGTCTGAACCCTTACAAGAGTTCGAGCTATTTCACGCCTAAAATCTTTATGGGTTGCCTGACTTTGAGGATTTACATGCTGGTAAAATCTGAAGCTAGCTACAATGGAAAGATTCAGCAGTTGAGCGAAAAGGTTCCACCACCATTTCTTGGACCTTAGTCTTGGCCTGTAGCTTGAGAGCATTTTGTCACATACATCAACCCCACCCATGCCTTTATTATACTTACTGATCAGATATGGCTGAGACACGGTTTTCTTCCCTTCCTTTTTCACCCATCTGGTTACCTTCTGGACTGGACTGACTCCGTAATAATTACTAGCAATTGTGACAACGCTGTTATCATTCCACCTAGCACATACGACTGTATCATCTGACCTGTAATCATATGACCCTCTCTCTGCCTTCCCAATATCCTTCTTAGACACTAGAGGGCAACTTACTGTGCGGTTGTCTCTGATAGTTCCACAGGCTCGAAATCCTTTTTGTGCAAGTTCAGCCATCAATGCATGACTGGTAAAAAAGTTGTCAAAAAATACATGATTATCCTTATTCACAATAGGTTGTAACATGTCCATTACCACTTGAGAACCCACAGGTAGCTTTCTACTTTCATCTTTGCCACAGTAGATCGAAAAGTTATAGGGGTAACCATCTGCACTGCACATCATCCACATCTTGTAACCAAACACGATCAAACATGCCGATGAGAAAATCAGGGTATCCAGCATACCTAACTGTCCAACGTTCCCATTTTGGGAACATTTTACAAAAACATTCACAGTGATATATATATATAAAGAATCATATGGGATAAAATTTGTTAGTGAAGAATAATCATTAAGGACATAGATTATGAAAAAAAAAAATTATCTATAGCACTTCTTTTATTTTGAAAAAAAAAATTGTTTGAAGTCATTCTATTTTATGAAAATTCAAGGTAAACATTCAACAATATTATATGTGTAATATGAAGAACCCTACTACATTATGCATTACAATAGTTGCCTAGACATTAAATGTTATGTTTAACATGAAAAAAGAATAAGTTTCAAATTATTAATATTTTTGGAGAATTTTTAAAAAATGTTCCCAAAATGGGAACGTTGGACTGTAAAGGGTTAATAATCACACCCAGCTCCTTCTCTTTTTCTGATATGTATAAGGTTTTACTTCCTAACTTATAATCCCAATCTGGTCTTTTTCAACTTTTACCAAACTTGATTAAACACTTCTCCACATTGAATTCCATTTGCCATGTATTACTCAGTTCATGAAGTTTACTTAATTCTTCTTGTATCTCTTTACAAAAGTCTGTGTTAGTAATTCTCCTTTTTATTTTTGCATCATCATCAATCATATTTAGATAGCTTTCATTTCCAGTGTTATTATCTGTGTTATTTATGTACACTAAAAACATAATCGGTGCCAGCACTGAGCCCTGTGGAACTCTGCTAGTCACTTCCCTCCATGATAAGAGTTTCCCCCTAGTACTATTTTCATTTCCCTTTTTCTAAGAAAATCTTGCATCCAACAGTACAGTTTGCCTCGGATTCCTCCTTAATGGTGCAGTTACCTTAAAAGTCTTTGGTGCGGTATGCTGTCAAATGCTTTCATGAAATCTAGATAGATACTGTCCACCCACCCTTCTCTTTTCTGTAATGTTTCTGCAACTCTGTCATAGTATCTTGACAGATTAGTAACATAATTTTCCCTTTCTGAAACCAAACTGCCATTCTATTATCATTATGTTCTAAATAGTTTACCCAAACTTATCAGCATTTACAGTATCTTGCAACACTGGTTAGTGTTACAGGTCGGTAGTTGAGTAGATTTTCTCTGTTCCCTTTTTTGAATAAGCGAACAATGTTTGCTTTCTTCACATACCAGGTAGTTTACCTTGACCCAAGGATTCCTTGAATATTAAAGATATTGGTCTACTTAACTCCTTTGCACATTCATGTAGCACCCAACATGAAGTTTCATCAGGATCATTTGCTTTTCCTTTGTCTAATTTAATGAACTCTGCCTGTATTTCTTTTTCTGATATTTGTATATCTGGTAATATGTGTGGGCATGGATGTTCCATATCTTCCCTCTCAAATTTTTTTTCTCTGTAAAAACTTAGAACTTTTCATTTAGTGTTTCACAAATATCTTTCTCTTGTGTATAGATGATCCCTTCGTCTGTAATGGATTGTATTTTATCTTTTACTTTGGTTTTGCTTCGGATGTACCTGTAAAATAGCTTCCGTTGACCACTACTTTTATAAAGTTTTCCTCAAACTGTCTTTGGGCTTCTCTCCTTATTCTCGTATAATCGTTTCTTGCCTGTTTATAGTTATTATATGCCCTCTCACTATTGTGTCTTCTGTATCTATTCCACAACACGTCTCTTTTTTTTTTTTCTTTTGATTTTTTTACATTCTTTGTTAAACAATTTTTTTATTTCATTTCTGCTTCTTTGTGCTGTGGAATGTAATTTCATAAAGTTCACTGATTTTTCTATATATAACATTTCAATCTTTTCCTCTAAGGTCTTTTTCCCAATCTGTTTCTAAGAAGTATTTCTTTAGGTCATGATAGTTGCCCTTTTTGTAGTTTAGATTTTTTCCATTACTTTCATTACTGTTAACTGTGTCATAATTATGCAATCCTGAAGTTGCAGTTTAATACTCCATAGTCGCTTTTGTGGAATGGAGGGTGATACATTATATTGCCAATATCATTTTCTTGCCTTGTGATTATAAGATCTACTGGTAGTACTGATGGTACAGCCAGTCCTTTTTCTCTGGTGTTTTCCTTTACATGTTGTGTTAGGAAAAACTTCTGCACAAGATCCAGGAGCTTTTGGTCCCAACAGCTTTCCTGACATTTTTATCTGGGGTAATCCAATTTATATTTGTACTGAAGTGTCCAGTTAATATAATTCTTTCAGATTTCTCCTCCATTCAAGTAATGCTCTTAAACTCTGAATTGTACTTTCTGCCAAGTCTTCATATTCGCCTCTTTCCCAAGTGTTTCATCTGGGTGGCTGTATAAAGTTTCCACAATTTCTTTCCCTTCACATGTATTAATCTCTACTGCAATCAGCTCTACTTGTGAGGGTATATCTTGCTTTATTTCTTTGACTTGTAGATTTTTCTTTGTTATTATTATAATCCCTCCTCCTGCTTATTTTTTTTTTAAGTTCCCATCTCTTCTCCATATATTGTATTCCTCTAGGTTTAGGGTAGCGTTTGATATCCTTGGTGTTAATTTTGTTTCAGTTAGGCAAGTAATATGTGGTTCCTTTTCTTTGATATCATTCATCTTTAATATTTAGATACCATTCCATCTACATTTTAGTATGGTACATCAACTTAATCATCTTGTTTACATACTTGTCATGACTTGGGTCTACTACCTTCCTGCTTTATATTCCCTTCTGGTTATGTACCACTTTCTTGCCTGCAATCGAATTACTTCGTAAAATAATTTATTCTTCTCTTCCTCTGATCTTCCCTCGTTCTATGTTTTTGCCTCCCTCTTGTCTTTTAGTAATCCCAGTTCCTCTTGAGTTAGGCATCTTTTTGTCCATACGTTTGTTAATTCCTTTTTTTCCCATAAGTTTGCATTTTTTTGGTATCTCCACAGTGTTTACACTCTGGAAGGTTACACTCAGAGGGCCTTGACTTACTTTTCTCATATTATCCCAGCCTTTTGTTTTCCGCTTTGTCTTGACTACAGATTTCCTCTGATATTTCCTTCAATATACTAATTATATTTGCTATCTCCGTTTTGTCTCTCGAAATCATGTTTTTTTATTTCTTCCTCATCTAAACCATTGATTACTGTAGATTTGATGATATCTGCTGAATCACTGACCAATTTTGGATTGTTTTGGATTATTTTTTTCACTTCCTTTTCCATGTTTTTTTCTTTGACTCTAGTTTCTAAATCTTTTTTTTATTTACTTTCATCATTTCAGGATACGTAGTTTCCACATCATTTTTGTAGCTTTGCATCGCTTCATTTACCTGGGTTATCCTCTCAATATCACAGCTCTGATCTATCAGAATGCTTGCTTGCTTATGTGTGTGTTCTTACCTAATTGTTCATACCTAATTGTATCTTTACAGGAATGAGTCAAGCTCGTACTGTCTCGTGTCTTAAACCATATTTATCGTACATATCCTTAAATGTATGAATTGTTTTGGCACACACTATTTCATTCGGTAGTGCATTCCATTGATCAATTGCTCTGTTTGGGAAACTGAATTTCCTTACGTCTTTATCACCTTTCTTCTTATGCAGTTTTTTGCAGTGTCCTCTTGCTGATGCTTCTCCATATGTTAAGTAATCATTTATGTCTATTTTCTCCTTCCCTGATATGCACTTATATAGCATTATCATGTCACCTCTTTTCCTTCTCTCCTGTAGTGTTGGTAGATTCAGTTTATTTAGTCTTTCTTCGTAGTTTGGTATCCATCTTGTAGCGTCCCTTTGAACTTTTTCAATCTTGTCTATGTGCTTTTTGAGATGAGGACTCCAGACTACTGATGCATATTCCAGGGTTGGTCTAATGAATGATTTTATTATCCTTCTTAGCATGTCTTCATTTATGTATGTGAATGCTATTCTCATATTTGCAAGCAGTGTATACATGTTCTGTACCTTCTCGCTGATGTGGTCAGCCGGAGATAGTCTGTTATTGATAATCACACCTAAGTCTTTCTCTCTTTCTGATGTGTATAGGGTTTTATTTCCTAACTTATAATCCCAATCAGGTCTTTTTCCACTTTTACCAAACTTGATTACATGACACTTGTCCACATTGAATTCCATTTGCCATGTACTACTCCATTCATGAAGTTTATTTAATTCTTCTTGTAGCTCTTTACAAGAGTCTGTGTTAATAATTCTCCTTTGTATTTTTGCATCATCTGCAAACATATTCAGATAGCTCTCATTTCCAGTGTTACTGTTTATATCATTTATATACACTAAAAACATGATTGGTGCCAGCACTGAACCCTGTGGAACTCCACTAGTCACTTCTTTCCATGATGAGTAGTTTCCTCTTAGTACTGTTCTCATTTCTCTTTTTATGAGAAAGTCTTGCATCCAACAAAACAGTTTGCCTCGAATTCCTCCTTGATGGTACAGTTTCCATAAAAGTCTTTGGTGTGGTACTGTGTCAAAAGCTTTCTTGAAATCTAAAAAGATACTGTCCATCCATCCTTCCCTTTCCTGTATTGTTTGTCACTCTGTCATAGTAGCTCAACAGATTAGTAACACATGATTTTCCTTTTCTGAAAGCAAACTGTCTTTCTGTTATCATACTGTGTTCTTCCAGATGATTTACCCAAGCTTTTCTTATAAGCTTTTCTAATACCTTGCTTACAACACTGGTCAGTGATACTGGTCGGTAGTTGAGTGGATTTTGTCTATTTCCTTTCTTGAAAAAGGAGACAAAATTTGCTTTTTTCCAAATATTATGTAGTTTACCTTGACTCAAGGATTTCTTGAAAATTAAAAATAATGGTTTACTTAACTCCTTTGCACATTCTCGTAGTACCCAACATGAAATTTCATCAGGACCACTTGCTTTTCCTCTGTCTAATCTACTTAACTCCTCCTGTATTACTTTTTCTGCTATTTGTATATCTGGTAGTATGTGTGGACATGCATGTTCCACATAGTCCCTCTCAAAAATTTTTTCTTCTGTGAAAACTAATTGGAAATTCTTATTTAATGCTTCACAAATATCTTTCTCTTGTGTATAAGTGATTTTCTCGTCCGTAATGGATTGTATTATATCTTTTACTTTGGTTTTGCTTCTGATATAGCTGTAAAACAGCTTTGGTTGATCACTACTTTTATTTATTATATCCTCCTCAAACTGTTTTTGGGCTTCCCTCCTTATTCTTGTATAATCGTTTCTTGCCTGTTTGTAATTTTTATACGTCCTTTCACTATCATGTCTTCTGTATCTATTCCACAACAAATCTCTTCTTTCTTTTGATTTTTTACATTCTGTATTGAACTATTTCTGTATTTTCTTATCTGCTTCTTTGTGCTGTGGAATGTACTTCTGGACTCCTATTTCATAATATTCACAGAATTTTTTATATACAGCATTTAAATCTTGTCCTCTAAGCTCATTTTCCCAATCAACTTCTAAGAAATACTTCTTTAGGTCTTGATAATTTCCCTTTTTATAGTTTAGGCTCTTTTTGTAACTGTCATTGCTGTTTACTATGTCATATGCTATCCTGAAGTTATAATTTAGTACTGCATGATCGCTTTTGCCGGGTGGAGGGTGATATATTAAACTGTCAATATCATTTTCTTGCCTAGTAAATATTAGATCTAGCACTGAAGGTACAGTCGCCAAACTTTCCACCTGGGCCACCCAGCCGCGAGAGGTGGGTAACCGGTGCTGGCAACAGTGTATCTGTTTGTTCGTATGTACATGCTCGACGAAAGTTCGGATCATCAACTCTTTTCGTCCAAATAAATCTCTGTCGGAGTCAGAGTTCATTCCATAGATGGCTGGGTACGGAGTTGGGTGGGGAAAAAAATGTCTCAGAAGTAAGGCGGCTCTCCCATCGGCTCAGCCAGTTGTATGAAACTGGTTGCACGGAAAACTGTATGCCACAGATCACGCTGACCAAGGCCAAATAAATATCTATCTATCTATCTATTGCCAGACGCCTCAATCCCGTTCGAGGTGGCCACAAACAAATCGCCTCCACGTCGCCCTGTCCCCCGCCATTTCACTGCCCTGCTCCCAACTCACATCCCCCTCCCTCATATACCTCTCCACTCCATCCCACCATCTCATCCTCGGCTCCCCTCCACCTCACTCACATACACTCTCTTCGTCAGTTTCACCTTCCATCCTCTCCACATGGCCAAACCACCTCATTGTATTCCTCCTAACGCTTCGTATCACATCCACTTCCACACCACAACGCTCCTTTATAATATGACTATATTAATTTTATAATACGGTAATGTATATAATGATATAAATATATACTATTGTATATAATACAACAATATAAATTATACTATTCTTATTTGGCCTTGGACCGTGCAACCAGTGGCACACAACAATTCCATGCAACCGGTTTCCTGCAACTGGTCTAGCCGGTGGGAGAGCTACTTAAGGGGTGAGCCATGATCTAAGTAGGGGGGGGGGTCAGCCAGACAGCACGCTGCGTGAGCCCGCGTGACGTCACATCAGTCCTCTGGCGAGCGGGTTCAGTTTGTCCCATTCCGTGAATGAATGAATGAATGGGGACACCATAATCTAGACACCACAGCATCAAGCCCTGGGAGAGACAGAGAGAGAGAGAATGAATATATATTATATACACCAATAATGATGGTTGTATTTTTTCACACAAATAAATGATGGAAATTACATTGATCTCTTCATTTATCCCTCTAAGAGCCATCATAAACGTTGCTCGCGTTTTATAGATAGATAGATAGATTGATTGACTGATAGATAGATGAGTGAGAATGTGATCGAATGTGTATTTGTGTGTGGAGGTTTTTGTTATTTTGTTATTTTGTTTTCCTTAGTCGTATCGCTAACCCACCTTGGTGGGAAGGTGCGATTAAATAAAAAGAAAGTAGATAGATAGATAAATAGAAGACGCATGAATTATGTCCTGCTGTGGAATGTAACAGGCCGACGTTAATGTGATTTATTGACGTACTGAGTATTGTTATGGTAAATGGTTATAAAGACATATAATATACTATAGGAGAGATGAAGCTATGAATGAAGCACTGTGGTCGAATCTCAGATAGCGCGTCCAGGCCGACACCAGCCAGCCAGCCTTGAGAGCAAGGATTGGGAAAGCAGTGGGGCACGTGTGACGTCATTCAGGCGGGGATTCCCCGCTGTCTGGCTGACCTCCCCTACTTAGATCATGGGGTGAGCTTGGCATAGTGATGGCCAGGGCAGGCGCCGGACGGGGAGGGGGGAGGGAGGGTTACGTTATTCATGCCGTCAGTGATAATTGCCGAACTAGTTTTTGATATCCATTAGCGTTCTACTAAATATTTGCATTCTTAGCAATACTAAACATTTTATTTTCTATGTTGTTCTTACACTGTTACCATAAGATGTTAATACACTATCTACTGGAATTGCTTCAAGCCTCTCTCTCTCTCACTCTCTCCTTATATCAGTAATTCCATTTCATATGGTGATCGCTTGATACCATTATCAGTATAGGTTGAAGGGGAATGCATTTACCTAACATCTACATCCAGCTACAAGTAAGATTACCTGCCATAATCACATCATGAATGACACTGGCCAGTAAACTTTAGAATGATGTTCAGACACTGTTAACGGTTGCTTATTTCCTCATTGATAGTACTTCAGGTATGTGTTTATATGTGTTCTATGGTGGACCACGGAGAGGTAGGAGGTTAAAATAGTCACCTCAACAGGCAAAAAATTTATGCCTACCGCTGTCGAATGTGGCTATTATATCAGCTATGATGATGACTTACCGTCTCATATTTCATATGACTATGGTCATTACAGCACACCTTTGTAGTCCGATGATCTAACGAATGGCTGAGTAACACATTACAGGGAAAACTGATTGTGAGCGGTGCCGCTTTTGTGTGAGGTCACACACTTACACGCTCATCGATTATTCACTGAACAACATTATCTCACATAACTGCAAGATGAAGACACCACAGCTACATCAAAGTATGCAAAAGCTTCCAGTCATTTTAAGCACAATTGCTATTGATTCATGAATTCTTGGGACATTTATATCACCATTGTCTGTGATATTACTTATGTGATTGGTAAATGCAACATAACGAATATGAAATTATCATTACAGGGTGGAACACTGATTTTTTTATATTTCTTAGCTATTACTATTATTATTATTATTATTATTATTATTTATTTATTTATTTTTTTTTAAATCCCAAGAACAGGCGCTTTAGCGCCCGTCACCGAGGCCCGGGGTGCGAGGATTTGTGATGTTGGTTGCTGACTGGCTGCTACTAAGACCTATGTCATAAGATAAGGGCCTGGTGTTTAATAGGAGAAACCCATCTCTTCTGACGGGGTGGAACCACGTCGCACGGATCGGCTGGCGGAAGCGTTAAATACCACGTCACCCACAATACTGTTTCACATACTTAATATATATGAACTATCAAAACACTTGCCGTGTTTGCATTGCAAGCACAGTGATCGACGTAATGATTAAGTGATGAGCCATGGGTTTATCATGAAAAAGAATACGTTTATAAATTTGTAATATATGTAAAGATGTGGTCTTTTAGATTATTTTACTTATTGTTTTCAATACTTGCATTATCCAATACTATCAAGAAGTTCCTTTGAAATTCTGAGGGCTAAAAATTTACTACTGAATATTGGGATGAACTCTGGCTGAGGTTCACTACGGAAGACGAGAGTTGATGATCCTAACTTTCTTCGAGCATATACACACGAACAAACATATACACTGTTGCCAGCTCCCGTTACCCACCTCTGGCGGCTGGGTGGCCCAGGTGGAAAGTTTGACGACTGTACATCAAGTCCTCTTTTTCTGGGGGTTTCCCTCACATGTTGCATTAGGAAGAACTCTTGTACGAGATCCAGGAGCTTTTGGTCCCAATAGCTTTCTTGGCTAATTATATCTAGACTATTCTAATTTATATTTGTATTGAAATCCCCAGTTAGTATAATTCTTTCTGATTTCTCTTCCATTTTATGTAGTAATGATCTTAAACTCTGAATTGTACTCTCTGCCAGGTCTTAATATTCATCTCTTTCCCATGTGTTTGATCTGGGTGGCATGTACAAATTGGCTACAATTACTTTACCTTCAGATGTGTTGATCTCTACTGCAATCAGTTCTACTTGTGATGGTATATCTAGTTTTATTTCATTGACTTTTAAATTTTTCTTAGTTAATATTATAATTCCTCCTCCTTTTTTTAAATTTCTGTCTCTTCTCCATATATTGTATTCCTCTAAGTTTAGTATGTCATTGGATATCCTTGGTGTTAATTTTGTTTCAGTTAGGTATATTATTTGTGGTTCATTTTCTCTGACATAATCATTCATCTCTAGTAATTTAGATACCATTCCATCCACATTTGAGTGTGTGTGTGTGTGTGTGTGTGTGTGTGTGTGTGTGTGTGTGTGTGTGTGTGTGTGTGTGTGTGTGAACAAATCAACCAAAGAAGTTTTGGTCTGTTTTAGATAAAAATTGGTGGATGAGTTGACACTCATCCTAGAGACTGATATATATATATATTTTTTTAGATTAATTGGTTTAAGGATCACATGGCAAAGTCAACATACAGTTTTCATCTCATTTGCACAAAACGTTGTGGCAGGGATGAGGTTAACACACGGATAAAGAGATCTATTTTGAAAACAGTCAAGGTCAAGGTCAAAAGGAAAGGTCACCGGGAAAAGTCAGCTCAAACAATCTTGATCTGATTTGAACCAAAGTTATTGGATGCGTTAAGGCTTAGGCAAACATGAAGTTATTTGATTCTGAGAGTAATTTGTCGAAGGTTAAGATCACAGGCCAAATTAATATCATCGGCCCATAGACCAGCTGTTGGCCGTGTGTTTTGCATTCTCTTAAGTGTTCTTTTTTGTTTGATCGGTGTGTCTGGCAGGTTGTTCAAAGACTGACATGTACCTAAGAGAGTCCGTGTAACTCTCCCAACAACGATGCATGGACAATGGGTATACTGAGGTCACATTGAGCTAATTGTTTCCTTGATGTACAGCTCTGGTCAGATTTTCTTGATACAGTCAGCACTGCCAACGCCAAAGCGTCTGTGGTTCAGAGTTCGAGAATTTCGACTCGCGTGTCTGACACACACACACACACACACACACACACACACATATACAGTATACACCTAAGGCATGGTAACAGACATCGACGGAGCGTCTCCCTATCTCATTACAATCACGACCATTATTTCTATGAAATATAATTATAATCTATATCCTTTTGTATATGTAAAAGGCTAGTGATTTTTTTATTACTTTTTTTTTCATTAAACATGAATTAATGTGGTTAGGCAACATACAGTAGTAGAATACATCCTATACTTGTATAGTCATAGCTAGGAAACGCTGACAGGTAACATTTTACCATATGCCTTGCCCTTTGCAACTGATATTTTAATTTCAAACTACATTTGTGTAGTAAATAGATGATGAAAGTATAGCACACCTGTATCTCCTGTGTAGGCTATGAAACACACGGATGGTCGGGTCTCCTTACATCTTGTCTAAGCTATAGGTTAGTCACATAAATGACAGACGCTACCACAACGTGGATAAGCGTCTCATTTTAAATTATGACTGGTGAAGTAAAATCGATATATGTTTTGTCTCTTAATAATATTATAACCGTAATAATAAACACTGAAGGGGATGAAAGACTCAATTACATTGATGTTTATTAATCCCATACTTAGTATCCAGTCCACTCACCATATTTCTCAATCACTTTCTGTAGCCGCCACGTCATTGATGCCAGAAGCGTTTGCATCAGTTCTGGCCTGTACCTGTGATACTCCCACTGCCGTTGAACTTGGGCCATCAGGGTGTTAGTGTTTCTCTCAATTTCCATTTCCCAGGCGTTGACATTCTGGGTCCACACGTGCTCAGTGATTTTCATGTCAGCTCCTTTGATGGGCCAGTCAAGGAGCTGAAGCTTATCCTGCCTCTGAAAGCACCTTTGTGCAGCGTGAGCAGTGTGGATCGGGCATTTATCTTGAATGAAGAGAACGGGCTGAGGAGGAAAAAGGTAATCTCTTTCTTGGAGGGAAGGCAGGAATCACTCCTCTAGAATTTTTATGTATTTGTATGCTGTGAATCGACCTGCTGTTTGAAACACGTCACCCATGCCATGTTGACACACCCAGCCCCAAACATTGCACGTGACGTGATCTGAGCGGGACTCCTCCAGAATATTGTGTCGGTCAAAATAATAAAAAATAAGCGTGACAATGTCCCCTCGTATTAGTCATTCGTAATATACAGTATTTTCTAAGTGGCAATATGGGTGTTCATTTAAAGAAATATACAGTATTAATATTTTACCTTTAAATGAATTGGTGCAAAAGAGTCAAATAAATTGTTGCCACAGAGACATGATGCACATAGCTTTCATTATTGGTGTAACACAACATGCATATAGAGAAAGTAACTAAAGGTTTCTGTTGTGGTCAAATGCCACACTGTTCTACTCTGGAAGAATATTCGTCGGATATATCTATATCTATCTATCTATCTATATATTATATATATATATATATATATATAGATAGATAGATAGATAGATAGATACTGTAGATAGATAGATAGATAGATGATAGATATATATAGATAGATAGATAGAGTGATTGACTGATAGATAGACAGATAGATAGATAGATAGGTAGATAGATCTATACATATAATGAAGGGTGTACAAGGGACAACGACGGCGCAATGTGATAACGGGGGTGTCGCGACGCTGGTAACCCAGACCCTGTGCTTATGAAAAGGACATTTTTGTTTTATTTTTCAATGTGCTGTGGAAGGGACACAAAGTTGGGTCACAGTAAAAGGTGTTTGGAGTGTAAATGTGATGCGCATGTAATCCCTTAATTGCCTCATCCCGGCAAGGCGGGGTCACGATAAACGCAAAAAAACTAAAAGAACCATGCAAACTTGGGTCACATTTGCATCACATCCACACTCTCAGCACCGTAATACGTTTTACAATATTTAAATCTGTGATTATTAATTTACAGTTAAGCCGCATATATTGCGGGAATGTCGACAGTTCATATCTTACCATGTATTAACCCTCTTCCAACAATGGACTCTGCCATGGGAACTAGAAGAGAAATGCATCTCATCTGTAAAGATGGCTCTGCTCCAGAAGTCGTCAACCTGCTCAACATGGAACTGTGCAAAAGTCAGCCTTCCTGCACGGTGCTGGTCCTTCAGGCATTCCTTCTGAGCCGGGGTGTGATGGTGTATTCCAGCGCGATGTAGCCTTCTCCTCAGTGTTCTGGCTGACACTTCTAACTGCAAGTCATGCCTTATTGCCTTTGCATTGGCAAGGGGGTTAGCTTCTGCTGCCGCAATAATGTTCCCATCCTCTAATGGTGTCGTCCTCCTTGGGGCCCTTGTTCTCTCTGAGAAAAGGAATTTGCTGTAAACCCAACGAGGTTGTGATGCATTTATTGTGGTATTCTCAAACGTTACTATTATAGTTTGCATGGGTCTTTCCTAAGGAAATGTAAGGTTTTAGTGCATCCGTCCGACTCTGTGAATTCTGAACGACCTGCATACACAATATCGTATCACGGCGCGAAAGTCACTCTCTCACGTTGTTAGAGCCACTCAGTGGGGAGATGTTGCCATATGCAGGTTGCTTAGTTGTATCAGTATGGACGAATGGACTACGTTACTACTTCGCGTGTTAACACTGTCACCTCCATAGAATCCACAAAAGTTTGACAACGCATTGTTAACCAGTTGGGACAATTTCCATATTGATATCGATAGAGGAACGTGGTGAATGGAGCTGTTTATATTACTCTATACACCCATATATTTTCTCCTCATCCTTTATCTGTTATTATCAATGCTCGCCCCTTTTCCGCTAAAATTGGTGGAAGAGGAATCACGTAACACAGTTATGTCGCATTATACGAATCTTTTTGTAATGTTAATGGATTCAAAATATAATCAATTGTTTAATCACCAGCTATGCTTAATGTGTGAAACAATGATGTGGATTTGTAGTAAAAGGGTATGTGGAAAACCTAGTTATCTCCTTTGCATATAATATACCATGGTCATTTGAGAACGGGAGGGTGGGAGAGATGATAACATTATCGGAAGACTAAAGAGGAAGCCAGAGCTGCAATGCGTTTTGGTCACGTCTTTGCTACAGCCAGGTTCAGATGCACTAAATAAACATGGATAACATATAAATATAAACTACTACTATACTGTAATGCTACTGTAAGTCATATGTTACAGTGAACAATACTTAACCATCATAGCACGCTTGACAGCTTAGCACAAATCTCCTTTACTCCAACCCCATTAGTGACAGGACTAAACACCTGATACCCTACACAACCCCACCACCAACCAGTAATGCAGGTCACAAGACAACTGTTGATGGTTGCAGATGTTATCGCAAACAATATGTATTCTCGTAGAATATGATTATCTATAATACTGAAAACTTCAATATAATAACTATAACTTCATAGGTAAAATATTTATAATTGTTCACCTGCACTATATCTTATGAATACTCGTACTATAACAAATCCAAGTATGCACAGAACTTAAAGAACTTACACAGGTTGTTTAGGTTTCCGCTGGTGTTCCACCTCGTAATCCACTTGGCGACGATCCTTGGTGCCAGGCCAAGTTGCTGAGCGATAGCAAGTACAGACAGCCCACTATCGTGCAGAGCGATGATGTTGCCTCAACGACAGGTTTTGCTCCTTCCTGTTCATACCGTATTTTCCCGGGGACTGGCAACCCCCACATCCGTAGGATACAAAGAAATCTCAGGTGATTCCCTCAATCCTTCCCTCTCTATCAGTGTCAGACACGCGAGTCGAAATTCTCGACCTGTTGCAAAAGCTTGTGGTATCAATGACGCGAAGGCTACAGAAAGTGATTTTGAAAAGTGGTGGGTGGACTGGATATTACGCGTATGGGATTAATAAATATCAGAGCAATTGAGTCTTTCATCCCCTTCAGTGTTTATTACAATTAAAATATTATAAAGAGTCAAAACTATATATCGATATTACCAATCGTAATTTAAAATAAGACGCTTATCCACGTTGCGGTAGCATCTGTCATTTATGTGACTAACCTATAGCTTAGACAAGATGTAAGGAGACCCGACCATCCGTGTGTTTCATAGCCTACACAGGAGATACAGGTGTGCTATACTTTCATCATCTATTTACTACACAAATGTAGTTTGAAATTAAAAGGTCAATTGCAAAGGGCAAGGCATATGGTAAAATGTTACCTGTCAGCGTTTCCTAGCTATGACTATACAAGTTTAGGATGTATTCTGGGTAAATGTAATACTATGTTGCCTAACCACATTAATTCATGTGAAATGAAAAAAAAATAACAATAAAATCACTATCCTTTTACATATATAGAAGGATACAGATTACATATTTCATAGAAATATTGGTCTTGATTGTAATGAGATAGGGAGACGCTCCGTCGATGTCTGTTACCATGCCTTAGGTGTATACTGTGTGTGTGTGTGTGTGTGTGTGTGTGTGTGTGTGTGTGTGTGTGTGTGTGTGTGTGTGTGTCATACACGCGAGTCGAAATTCTCGAACTATGAACTTCAGATGCTTTGGCGTTGGCAGTGCTGACCGTACCGGTATCACGATAATCTGACCGGAGCTGTACTTATAACAGAGTACCATCAACTAAAGACATGTCATCTCTCCTGCTTTTCTGGTTATGATCTTTGAAAATTAGTCTTCTGAATCTGAAGCAAATGACACAGATGACACTGATCTATGGCCAAATAAAGTAATCAGTGTCAGTTGATGTAGAATCACCAGACTGAATTTCAAAGTCCATAGGGAAGGAAGTAGGAGAGGCGACGGGACTTTTATTGTCAGGGGTACAGTGTCCCCCAAAAAAAACAAAAAAAAAAGTGTCGGAACAACTTTGTGGTAAACAAACTGAAAAACTGACAATGTGATCCTAAACACGACTGAGGCTTTGTGACACATGCTGGTAGCCCTGAAGATCCCACTTGCAATGTGACATATGTATACTATGTGTTATCATAGGCATTTCCTAAAGTTGTGATGTACCAATGCTATATTTAATATTTGTGTATAATTATTATAGAGGTGAATGTATGATTTCAAAAATATTAACCTCCAAGTGAGGATACAATTTTTAGACATTGCACATAATGAAGGGATACACTGAGGTGGTTTGGACATGGGGAGAGAATGGAGAATGAAAGACTGACTAAGAGGGTGTATGTAAGTGAAGTGGAGGGAGGGAGAGGGTGGGGAAGACCGAGGATGAGGTGGAGGGATGGAGTTGAGAGGTATACGAAGGAGGGTGGAGTGAGTTGGAGGGAGTAAGTCAAATGGTCGGTGACAGAGCGACTTGAAGGCGTTGTGTCTGCCGCCACCCTTTGTGGGATTAGGGCGTCGGGCTATAGATAAATAGAATAGACATAATGAAAGTGACTGTTTTCATTATTACTTTAACCCAATATTCAGTTTTCTTTCACTCAAAGGTACACTTACTAAATTAAGAAGAGTTTTCTATATCAGTCAGCAGAATACTGTACGCAAAAATGTGAAGGCTTACACAGTACACAATACACAAAATAATACTGTGTGTTTTTTTTGTTTCAATTACTAATAAGCAGAGTAATTACTAATGATCATATTTTGAATTTTGTTTGTTTTCACTCGGCCGTTTTATTAAAGAAAATCAATATGTTAATAGAATTAAAGGGGACCCATAAATTGCGCTTCTCAACTCTCACGTTGCATTATTTATATGCTGCGAGAACGACTCAGTCGGCTAGTGTGTGCGTGGTTGTGGAAGTAGGAGTAGGAAATTAATAAATGATGCAGGGTAGATACTCACAACGCTCACTACACCATCCCCAAAACACACAAGATATCACCCCGCTGAGTGGAAGTGGAGCGTTATATATGGACCAGGCTGTATGTTCAGCTAACTGCACTTTTCTTCAAAAACTCTTCTCTGTTCCAGGAGGCTGATATCAGTGGTGGGCCACATGGCCTCATAGCGGAGAAGAAAAAGTATTTCTACTTCAGTCCTGTTGTGTTTATGACGAATCATAAAATTTTCGCTGCCCGTGGTCGCCCTGAGGTGGACCCGTGGTGCTTCCTGTTGCCTCTGTCACCGGTAGTGTGGATGGCTGTGGGATTGGCACTGCTGGCTGTGATCACTGCTATGCTACTTCTTCCTTCTTGTCTTCCCCCGCACACTAACCACCCACCAAGACAAGAGACCAACATATTCAACTGTATTCGCATCCTCCTCCAAGAAGGTAGCGTGAATGTCCCAGTTGAAACCATCCCCCCCCCCCCTTTTTTAATATGCCTTCTTTAGACGTCATTGAATTAATCGCTTTTGTTTTAAACAGATGTGTCCAAGCCATCTGGGTGGTGGTGGTGGGAATCTGTGGTGCAAGGGGTGTGGATGCTGATGATGGTGGTGTTAACACAAAGCTACGTTGGTAACCTCATGTCGCTCCTGGCTGTCAGACACATCAGTCATCCCTACCAGACCCTCAGAGATGTCATTAACGATCATAATATCAAAATACTTCTCATTGCTTACGTCCTAGAACTGACATTATTTAAAGTAAGGATCACAGCATTTTATTTACAGTCAACAGTTAAACTATAGATATTGACACTACAATGCTTATCTTCGTTCAAATAGTCCTCCTTTCTCTAGCTTATATCACACAGTTTAGTAGCAGAGAGAAGCAGGTCTAGTACATTCTGTCCCTAGCACTTCTTCGTGACCAGCATCATCATGCAGCTTTAATTTATTATTACGACTACTCAGTGGAGAACTGGAGATGGAAATATGACAGTTTTGGGCCAAAGTAGAGAAAATTTATTCAGGCAATATTTACTTTCCGGCTCCTTCTCTTCGGCGGGTTTCCTCCTCCTCATCACCTTGTTTTTATGCTGTGTGGGATGGTTTGATGCCGCAGATTGTCGGAAACGCGTTTTTAGATATTAAACAGACCTCATCAGTCCCTGCATAAGATAAAGGGGACGAAGTGTTTTTGGTGAGCGATGGGTGACATTTGTTGTGCAAGGCGAAGTAGTATGAATACGCAATAATCCCGCTGGTTGGGTTAGATGAGGCTAACTTAATACCTTAAAAAAAAAAAAAAAAAAAACGTTTTCAGCAACCGTCAACATTAGATCAGCCATTCACAGGATAAAAACATGCTGGAGAAAAAGGGAAAACCACAAAAACAGTGGAGAATGTAAAGTAAATACTAACCAGGAACTCTATCAGTCTGTCCATCGATGCCAGCACACTGAAATCCCGGAGAGGGATGGTAACAAATCAATCGCCTCTGTCACACTGTCCTCTGCCACTCACACATCCCTCATTTACCGTAGGCCTACCACTCCTCCCACTACTCTATCTCATAACAAAATGTATACATGTATGTATGCATGTATGTATATACTTTTTTTATGTGCACTAGTCTCGACAGAGGCATAACAGGCCGTTCCTTGAGGCCCAGCAGTCTTCCCACGTATCATGCACTTCCACGCCACCACTTCGGCGCTAAGCACCCACCTTCGATACTGACTACATAGTAGGACTGTCTCTTATAGGACTGGTGTCGTGGTATTGGCCTTTTTTTTTTTTTTTTTTTTTTTTACTTGGCGACTCTTATAGTAGATCAGTAAAGTCTGCTTAACGAAATTTAAATCCTGTAAACTGTTCTCTGTCCCAGCCGGGATTCATACCTGCTTTCACTGGGACAGTAGACCACCTCTCCACCGACACGGTGAAAATAAATATAGGCACTCACAGCAAAGAAAAAAAAATCAAAAGTTAATATTGCAGACCAATTCACTGGATCTCCTCAATGTATAATTTATGGAATGGTAATGTAGTATTTCAATGTTACTTATCATATTTGTTTATTAGGACTTGGTTTTCGTATCCAATGCCCTCCCTGTCTCCCTTCCCCTCTCCCTCCCTCTCAATATGCAAAATAAGCATCTGCCTACTTAACTGAACATAATGCCTTTTGTAATCTTCCAGTTTTTTCTTGCGGTTCCATAATGTTTGAACCCTCAACGAGGGAAGGCCTTGCGAAAACCCAGTTCCTATGCATGGAGTCTTTTGTCTTTTATATTATTCTGGTCAAGAATTCCGTCCTTTTACAGCGTATTCTACGTAGCTCAATTGCAGAATAAAACAATATTTCACCTTTAAATCCGTTCCATAGCACTTTTTTGTGACTAGCATCGTATTCAAGTGTTAATCTATTGTTAGAAGTCAGTATCCAAGATGGAGAGATTTCAGTTTTAGCCCAAGTTAGAGTAAAAAGGGTAAAGTGGAAGGTTTCTTGTAGTCCACACTTAGTTTAGGTGCAGGGCTTAGATACTCGAGCATATTCACGATCGATTTTGTGTCGTAACTATGATTTCTTTTTGTAGGAAGAATTAGAGATATGACAAGACTGTTCCTTTCCGTGTGCTTCCTGAATAAACATTAACAACCTAAGGTATTTGTTCCTCTAGTAACTGAGATTTGCTTTTTTGTAGGATTGATTCGAGACTTCAAAACATTCTGCACACTTTTTTCCTTAATCTTATTGCGAAAACAATTATAAACTACGACAGGGAGGCTATGGCAAGCTCGTTTGAAGATCCCACACCGGATGAGCATGGGACTGCAAGAGCATCAGTAATAACATCTATACTCCTTTTACTTTAATTTGGCCTAAAATTCCTCTTTTCCTACCGTAATTGTTGAGTTACAACTATAGGTTACCATTAAGATATGATGCTAGTCATGATGCAGTGAAAAAGAAAGATCGTAGAACCATACTCGTTTTGTAATTTCGCTAGGCAGACTTTACTGATTTACCATCAGATTCGCCAATAAAAAAATAAAAAAAATACGCCAGTGCCACTACACCATTCCTGTAAGTGACAGCCCAACTCTGTATTCAGTATCGACAGTGGGTTCTTGGCGCCGAAGTGGTGACGTGGAGGTGAACGTATGATATGTGGGAGAACTGCTGGGCCTCACGACGCCGGCTGTTATGCCTCTGCCCAGATTCGTGCACACACAAAAGTATATACATATATACATACATGCATACATATATATACTTATTTGTGATGAGACAGAGTACTAGGAGGAGTGGTAAGGTACATGAGAGAGGGGTGTGTGAGTGGCAGAGGACAGAGTGACAGAGGCGATCCGTTCACCATCCCTCTCCGGGATGCATATTTCCGAACTGTACTGCTGTAGAGACAAAGGGCGGGGTTTGGACTGTGACGTCACTACGAGTCCACCCTCAGCGCAACTTAAATAAAGGTTTCTCTCTCGATTTCATTGCTTTGGGCCTGCGATTGTGATGAACGAAACTCCTATATTCCTATACATTTTATATGCCATTACATTTAAAACGTACTATATGTGTATCTATCTATATACATTTTATAAATGAACACAGAATATTTGTCATTGTATTATAGCGTACCTTAGTTTATCATTGTATTACTGTATTTTGCCCCAGTTTGTTATTTACAAGCTTAACACGACATAAGTAATTGTGCGCTGAAACCATCAGTACTCAGCAGTGCGAAATTTCAGGGATTTTGGCGAAAGTTTAGGTATTCTGATCTACAACCAACAATTAATGGTGCTATTGGTCACTGGTATTGTAATATCAACATGAATGTTCACTGCTTGCTACCAACAAGATATGTATTGAACATAATTACCTTACTCAAGATCACTCAATGAACATTGCAATACATAAAAAAAAAAATATACAAAAGAAAGGAAAAAATTAAGTGAAAATACAGAAAACATTAAACAAGATATATATTGAACAAAAACACCTTACTCTAGTTGAATGGGCATCGCACAGAAAAAGACACAAAAACAAAAAATACAAAATACAATAAAAATACAGAAGACAAAAATGCTAGTGTCATAAAAAATATATAGATCACTACACTAATGAAGATAAGTTGCAATGAGGTTGGGCGCGTAGTGACGTCACAGTCCAAGCCCGCCCCTTGTCTCTACTGCAGTACTATGCATTTAAGGCGCCGGTGTATCATTAAATCGTGAGGACAGTGAAAACCTGAGGACGAGGGCACCAGGCACACCCCAAAAATTCTCTTCTCAGCTAATTTTCACCATTAATAAGTGTATTCATCGCCATAAAACCTACATCATCGTCTTTGTCGATGTTTTTTTCCAGCTGATAAGCACGAAAAAAAGGGGGGGAAATCAAATACTAGCACCTTAAGGTGAGGAAAATATATACTCACACACAGTTAAATGAATTCCCAACGTCTCAGCTCGAAAGTTTTCACGGACACCCTATAATGTTAGGACATATATCGATAGAGAATTTTATCAGTTTTCTAATGAGACAAATCTCATTGTTGTATGATGAGTAGTTGCAGAGAAAATAAGAAAAAAGCAGAAGACATTCTAAATTTGAAAAGGTTTTTTGTTACGGTGTACCTCCTAACTTTATCCTCAGGTGTAATGTTTCCATTTTTTTACAGTCTTATAGAGTATTTTATGGGCTTTCTCATGGTGAAATCAAATTTTATGTATGACTCATAGTTTTTGAATGAAACGCAAAGAAATCACAGGTTACTCATCCTAGCCCACAAGGGCGGAAGTACACGTGTTTCCTTGCTATTATCAGTGTTGCATTTTTGGTGAATTTTCCACGAAATCTAGCGATTTGGGACTTCCATCTAGCAAGAACATTTGTTATATAGCGAATAGCGTTTTTTCGGGTTTATGAAGTATCTGTCGGATTTCTAGCATTTTTTTTTTTTTATTGTGTACAGTGAAATCAATAAGTCACTGAATGCACTTGGTTATTGTATTAGAATACATATCTAATTTTTAAATTTTAGTAAGATTTTTTATGCATACAGTGCTACCCTGTGTTTTGTCTGACATCCAGTTAGTGGTGTTAAAACTTTAAGTACTTCACCATAACTGTCTTGTCCTGAATTGCAGTGCCCATGATTATAAGGACTATAACAGTATATAACCAGCTCTCATTAGTGCTGAATGAATGCCACGTAAACAGAATTTCCATCACACGTTATGTCTAAGCTACATTAACCCGCCCCATCCCGACCACTTTTCCACCACTGACTCCCCCCAATCCCGACCATTTTAGGAAAAAAATTTTTTTGGCTCAAACCTTCGCTTTTGGTGAGAAACATCGAAAATTCATAGAGAAATCGCTCACCTGAGGTTTAACATATTCATTACAGGTAGGAGTGCCTCCTTACCTTACTGGGTTTTCTATCAGGCTGGCACCAAAGAAAACGAGTTCTATGGGAGGATAACTATTTCACACCACTCATAAACGGTATTTATTTATTTACTGTTAAGAATTTATATGTAGTACTAGAGTATATTGGTTTTCAAGCAGTAATATAGGCATTATAAGCATTGTTTCACTCACTAATACCTGACCTTTTTTTGCCACATTACCTGATCATCATTTCTAACTGTTTCTTCCTCTAATGCTATGTAAAGTTTGTCCTCCACATTGTCATTGATTGGGGAATCACTCTGGCCCTGAATTTCGTACCGTGGCATGGCATGGCTATACTGGCCAGGTCACTGATAACAGGTGAATTGCTGAGACAATGGCATGCAGGGGGGGGGAGGAGGTCATGCTGGGAAAGGCATTGTCCCTGCCTGGCATCTTGTTGAGGAAGGTGTCACGTGTATACGTACCAGAAATGACTCGCAAAAATTGAAAATTGTGCAAATTGGGGACCTTGCAATTTTTTCGCATTTATGTAAGTCGATGGGATTGGCAGTGACAAAACGTGTGGACGTAAAAGAACGTCTCGACGGGACGCTGCGGGTTAAACACTGGGTTAAACACATCAGTGTAACTTAGAAGGGAGTGGTTGGAGCACTCATCACTAAGAGACCGCTTGCTGATGTGTGCTGGTGACTGGGTGGTAGCTTAATCAAATTGTAAAATTCTGCATTATCTAAAAGTGAGGTACCCAGGTACATTGTGATCATATTCAATAAATGTAAATGAAATATGAATTTAGTGGATTACAGGGCAAATCTAGCGAAATTTGGATTTTGACCTAGCGGAATCGTATATTCACAGATAGATGGCAACACTGGCCATACTCTGCCTGGGGCCTCAGCCACACGTATCTATGAGAGACTGTAGTTCCGCCCTGGAGAGCAAAGGAGAAGCATACACTGAAGTACACCTCCGCTAGAATTGATGTAATTAGGCAAGATCATGAATAAAGTTTTCAAAATTTTTGATAAATCAGATAAATGTTGATTTTCTTAATGTAAAATTTCATTTTTGTCTGGAGAAATTTAGACATTATTATTTTTTCTTATTCTGGGATTAAGCTGCCAAAATTTTGGACACTACGAACATTAAAAATGTCTCAGCAAACCAAAACTAACGTATGGCGGGATGCCCCCAAAAAAGTATGAGGAAATTTTTAACTATTTGAATAATGGAGATTATCCTGAGGCTATTAAATCTTTAAAAGAAGGCAAAGGAAAAGCTATGTGGAGCTGGCGAAGATCTTGCTCTAAATATGAAATAAAAGGTAATATTCTTTGGTTCAGGCCCAGACCTGAACCAAATGAATTTGAGAAGAGAACTCAGGGTGAAGAAATGAGGCAAGTGCTGAAAGAAGGAGAAGCAGAAGAAGCAATTGCAACATTACATGATTGTGAAGAGGTATTTTTGGGAGCAAATTACAAATGATGTGGCCACTTTTATCAAAAATTGCCACACTTGCCAGCTCAACCAGCCATTTGTGGATAAGCCTGCTGTTCTCAGACCAATTCCTCCACCCTGCACAGCCTTTTCTGTGTGGTCAATGGATTTAACAACGATCAAAAAAACAAAAGAAGGCTTCATTCACATACTGGTAATTGTTGACTATTTGACGAAATGGGTTGAAGCTTTCCCATTAAAGTGCAAGGAAGCCAAAGAAGTGCTTAAAAATTTTGAAAGAAATATCTGTTTCAGATATGGTTTTCCCAAAGTTATAATAACAGATAATGGTACAGAATTCTGTAACAAGAAATTTGACGAATTTTGCAAGAAAAACTACATTACCCATACAGTGACGTCACCATATGATGCTCAAAGCAATGGTTTGGTTGAAGTCACTAACAAGGCTGTGAAGCAAGGTCTAGGAATGCTCTTAGCTATCAAAAAGGAGCTGAAGAGTAATCTGAAAGACAGTGAAGATTGGACTGAAGGTTTGGACAAAGTGCTATTTTCTTTGAGGACAAGAAAAAGAAAAGCCACCAAGTTTTCAGCTTTTGAACTGGTCTTTGGATGCACTCCCAGATTGGCTATTGACAATGAATTGAGCAAAAAAGCAGAGGAAAAGGATAATGGAGAGGGAAAGAAAGAAGAAGAAAATGAGGAGGAAGAGGTAAAAGAGAGAACAGAGGGAAAAAGCAGAGAAAATGGAGGAAGAAAAAAATGAAGATAGTGGAAGTGATAATACTGAAGATAGTGACGTTGAAAGCCAGATTAAAATGGAGGAAATGAAAGAGAAAATGCAGCATTTGGAACAAGAGGCTAGAAAAAATATAAAGGGTGAGCAGAAAGTGCAAAAGAGGTATTTTGACATCAGAGATGCCTCTTGTGCTGTTTTTAAAGTTGGCGACATTGTTCTTGTGCAAACCTCTAGAAAAAGGACAAGACAAGGATCAGTTATGGAGCCAAATTTCACTGGGCCATACAAAATTACTAAAACTAAAAGACAGACTAGTGCCAAAGTGGAGCCATTGGATAAAAGTAACAAAGCAATTCAGGGAACTGTGAGCTTTGCCAGACTGACGCATTATGGAAATATAAAAGACAAGAAAGAAAAGTAAGTAAAAAAGGTAAATGGTATTACCCAAAAAGATGATGGGAAAGAAAGTGAAAGGGGAGAAGAAAATGAAGATGCAAGTGATAATGGTAGTGATAATGAATGTAATGAAAATGAATGTAACGCAGAGAAGAGATTTAAGAAAGATGACATACATTGTGATGGAGAAGTGTTGCACAAAAAGTCATATATATATTGCCAAATATAACTTGGATGACTCAAAGCTATCAGATTATAGAGATCAGTTCTATACCCAATGATTCTAAATTTAGCAGGGCTCCAGTTAGCAAATTTGAGCATAAAAAAGGCGTATATATATATATATATATATATATATATATATATATATATATATATATATATATATATACACCGCATTATTGGTGATGGAAATTGCCTGTTTCGTGCTTTGTCTTTTGCTGTAACTGGAACACAGAACTCACACAAACAAGTACGAGCAGGAATTGTTGAATATATGAAAAATAATGAAGATCCTAGTTTGGTGGAATTAATGGATAATTGTAACAGTGTACAAGAGTATTTGAGTAGAAGCAAGATGCAACAACAAAAAACATGGGGCACTGATACTGAAATAATGGTTATTGCCAGGCTGCTGAATTGTGTAGTTTACCTGTGGAACCCAAATCAAGAAAGTTGGCTGACCATGTCTGATAGACCAATGGAAGCTACTCGTATTGATGAAAGAATGACTGCTATTTTTTTGGTTGGGGGAAATGGGCACTTTGACATAGTACTGGACCCAAGGGCTTAAGAATTATGGCTGGTCAGAATTGTTTTTTTCTGCAGAAGCTCTATTGAGCATTGTAATATCTCTCTAAGACACTGATATAACTCAAACTGAACTTGTGCTTTGAACTACTGGACATGGACTTGTTTGATCTGGACCATGGATTGCAGTCAGAGTAGTATCTTCTAACCTGTCATAAAGGCTATGACGCTAGCTCTGAGGCGACTAAGAAAATGGGGGTTTTGTGCAGAAGCTCAATCCAGCGTTTTAGCAGGCCACTAAGACACTCTGACCAACCCAACCTTAGTATGATAGTTTATTAATTATACATAAATAGAATTTTTCGTAAGTAATGTTGGAGTGTATCAATATGATGCTAGTTTTGCATACAAGAGCATAGGATTGTAAAGATTTTTTTTTTCTCGTGATATAAAAAAGGAATTGTAGACATGCCACATATAAAGTTTTGTTTCAGGATTTTTTTTTCTTATGATTAAATTCACATAATGCACAACATGAACATTCATAATTGTTCATGTTTAACATTATGTGACAACACGAGGAGGCCCATATATATATATATATATATATATATATATATATATATATTGTTACATAGCCTATGATTTCATCATCCTTTGTGTAATTTTAACGCACAGTATGCTGCATGTTTGATCATGAGCGTGTTCTGCCTCAGTCCCCCCCTTCTCCCGTTATAGTAGAGTAAGTCGTCCTTTCTGTTATTCAGTGTGGGATTGTCAACTCTTTGTCCCCATGGCTTCATTTGCGCGTCCTTCTTACAAGTTGTATCAAGCTCTGCCGGCCCCTATATAATGAGCTCAGTCTCTGCATCATTGCCACTTAGATCTGCTTCTCATTTTGTTCACATCTCTGTCCTCCCCTGTACAGTTATTATTATTGTGAATTTCTCAGGAAGTCTCCAACCATCTAGCAGCTGTGTGATTTGAGTATAAGTGTTATTGCATTTTGTTCTTGTACTGTATAGCATAAGGTTAATTCTTAGGCCTGGAAAGTTTTTGTAAATTGTGTAGAATTCATTTTGTCAGCCAGTGGTAATAATAGTTTGTATCTGTAATATTTTATCTTGCATTAACTGAGCAGTGCCCGGCGTATTTTCATTTTATCAGGGCTGACATAGATAAATTTACTCTTGCTAATTTCGTGTTAATAGAGGCTATTGCAGTTAAGCATATATTTAACCTGTTTTTTGCCATTACATTATCCTTATGAGTCCTGAATGTTTTGTTGTTAGTTTGAGCATTAAACTTTAACTTGTAATTTTACCTAACTCTTTTGTTTTGAACCTGGAACTTTACGGGACAGTAGTGACTCTTAGTATTCTCACTTAAAGTGTACATTATCTTTCTCTGTTCCGTAGCATAAATTTGGCGACCTCTCATCAGGATATTCAGGATATTATCATAAGGAGATTGCTTGATATTTTGTGAGTGTGATTTATTCATGATGTCAACTATTACTACACTTGATGAAGCCAAAGATTTTTTGTCAAATGTGTAAACAGTGTGTGATGTAGAGAACAGAACAAACAATGAACTTAAGCTTGTTGCTCAACAATTGGGAATTGCTGTTCGCTCTCATCATTCTAAAGATCAAATTGTTGACATGATTAATGAAAGCTTGTTTAATGTAACTCCTCCAAATGAGCAAACGCAGATTGAATTAGCTAAGTTACAGCTAGCCCTGCAGGAGGCTCAGGCTAAGGAGGCGGAGTCTCGTGTTAAGGAGGCTGAATTTCAAGCACGTGCTAAGGAGGCTGAGTCTCAGGCTCGTATTCAGGAGGCTGAATTTCAAGCAAATGCTAAGGAGGCTGAATTTCAGGCAAATGCTCGTATTCAGGAGGCACAGATACAGGCACAAATTGAACTTGCCAGGATTCAGGCAGACCATGAGTATCGCATGAAACAAGGTGGAACTGGATCATCTAGCTCTGATGATTTTGATGTGACTAAAAATGTTAAACTTGTCCCTCCTTTTAATGAATCTGATTTAACAAAGTATTTTCAGTTGTTTGAGAGGGTAGCTACAGGTTTTAATTGGCCAAAAAAGTATTGGCCAGTACTCCCTCAAACTGTTCTCACCGGTAATGCTCAAGTAACTTATGCATCTTTGCCTCAGGATCAATCTGATAATTATGATGTAGTTAAGAGCTTGATTCTTAAGGCCTATGAGCTTGTTCCTGAAGCCTATAGAGTAAAATTTAGGACAACTTACAAGCAAGATAAGCAATCCCATGTTGAGTATGCAAAAATCAAAGAAGATCTGTTAGAGCAGTGGTTAAATTCTAAGAATGTGGATTCTGATTTTGGTAAATTTAAGCAGATGATTTTGCTGGAGGATTTCAAGAGGTGTATTTATAAAGATGTAAGCCTATATCTTGATGAGAGAAGAATAGATAATTTGTCTGATGCTACAGTTTTAGCTGATGAATATGTTCTCACTCACAAGAGATATTCTAAAGAAAAAGGGAAAGCTGAGAGTAAGTACGTTGCCTCTACTCAGAGTACAGGTAACAGGAAAGAGAATAAAGATGATGTTCCTCAGGAAGTAAATACCAGCTTCACCTCTAGATTTCAGAAAAGTAAATGTACTTATTGTAGTAAGCTTGGTCATACTACGGAGAGATGTTTCAGGAGACAGCGTGATGTGAACAAAAAAGGAGTCTTTAAATATTCAGTCAATTGGTCTAGTGTCCACTCTTGAGAGTTCCCAGAATTCTTTAACTGAGTTAACTGAACCTGCTTTGAGGGGTAACTTAAATTCTCATAAAGAAGCTCCTGTTTTGAGCAGTAACGTGGGTGACACTCTCAAGAGTTCATGTGCTAATTTCCTGTCTGATGGTTTTGTCAGTCCTCTGGACAGTAAAGACAGGAAATCAGTTAAAATATATCGTGATACAGGTGCTTGCCAATCCCTTATGCTGACCAGTGTTCTAGGCTCTAATGTTAATTCCTCTGATGAAACTGTAATCTTACAAGGTGTAGGGAGTAATTACTTCTCTGTCCCTCTGTGCAGAGTGAATTTAGAGTCTGGTTTTGTTAATGGTTCCGTTATGGTTGGGTTGGTTGAGACACTCCCAATGTCAGGTGTAACTTTCTTACTTGGAAATGATATTGGTGGAAGTCAAGTGTGTCCAGCTCCTCAGTTGTCTAGTGAGCCAGTGGCTGCGACCCATGATTGTGATGTCCCTGATGTGTTCCCTGCATGTGCTGTCACTAGGGCTAAGTCTAAAGTTACTGGTGATTTAGAGGATAATGATGATGATGATGTTATCCTAGCTGACACTTTTCTTGCTAATTTGGACCATTCACCAGATGAGGCAGTACCCCGTAGTGTTGATAATTTGTCTCGTCAAGAGTTGGTTGAGTTGCAGGTTGCTGACCCTGAGTTGAAAGGTCTTGCTAACTCTGCTTGCAGTGAGGAAGAGGCAACTGGTGCTTCTACTTGTTATTATATAAAGTCAGGGGTACTTATGAGGAAGTGGAGACCCCCAGCAGCATCAGCCGACTGTGAATGGGAGTTTGTACATCAAGTTGTCATCCCTCGTGTTTGTAGGCAGGATATCATTAGAGTGGCTCATGATTCCAGTTTGGCAGGACACCTTGGAGTGAGGAAGACTGCGGCGCGCATTTTGAAACACTTCTACTGGCCAGGTATCTTCAGGGATGTTTCCTGGTATTGTAAGTCTTGTCACACCTGTCAAGTTGTGGGGAAGTGTAATCAGACCGAAAAGGTTGCACCTCTAGATCCCATTCCTCCTTTTGAGGCGCCTTTCACCCGTGTGTTGGGGGATATTGTGGGCCCTCTTCCTAAGACTTCTTCAGGATTTTCTTATGTGTTGACCCTGATTGATATGGCTACTCGTTATCCTGAAGCCATTCCACTTAGAAATATCTCAGCAAAGAACGTGGTTAAGGAAATGTTAGGGTTCTTCACAAAGTTTGGTCTGCCCAAGGAGGTACAGTCAGACCGAGGAAGTAATTTCATGTCAAACGTTTTCAAGCAGTCTCTGAAAGAGTTGAGCATCACCCAGATCACGTCTTCAGCTTACCATCCCCAGACCCAAGGAGCGTTGGAGAGATATCATCAAACACTCAAATCGATGCTCAAGAAATACTGTTTGGAACATCAGAAAGACTGGGATAAAGGTCTTCCATTCGTTGTGTTTGCTGCAAGAGAATCCCCAAATGAATCACTGGGCTTCTCACCATTTGAACTACTGTTTGGCCATGAAGTAAGAGGACCCCTTAAGTTACTCAAGGAATGCTGGCTGTCTGAGAAAGATGACGTCAACCTGCTGGAGTATGTGATGAAGTTCAAAGAACGGCTGTCCACTGCTATACAACTGGCGAGAGAGAATTTAGGAGCTGCTCAGGAGAAGATGAAGACTTGGTATGATAAGAAGTCCAGGTTACGCCACTTTCAGCCAGGAGATCAGGTTTTGATTCTGCTACCAGTTCATGGGCAACCTCTTCAAGCCAAGTTTAGTGGTCCTTATTTCGTGGAGAAGAAACTCAGTGATGTCAACTATGTCATCGCCACACCAGATCGTAGAAAGAACAAGCAACTATGTCACATCAACATGCTTAAGTTATATCACAGGCGGGACGAAAATAATTCAGTCTGCACTGTAGCTGTTCCACCCGAGTCTGCAAGTGAAGCTCTCCCATGCAGTATGAGCCTGAGTGATAGTTTGGGGAAGAATCCTGATATCATGAATGATCTCCAGACTAAGCTTTCTCATCTATCTCCCGAGGAAAGGCAGGAGTTTTCGGCATTACTGCAGGAGTACCCGCAAGTGTTCCGTGCCACTCCAGGAAGAACTACTGTGTTGATGCATGATGTTGATGTTGGAGACGCAAAGCCAATTAAATTGCCTCCTTACCGTGTGAACCCAGTGAAAGTTCCTCTCATCCAGAAGGAGCTTGGCTGCCTGTTGGACCACAAGATGACTGAGCCCTGTCAGAGCGAGTGGAGTTCTCCTGTCACTTTGGTCCCTAAGCCAGGTGGGTCACAGCGACTTTGCATTGACTACAGACGTGTTAATCAGATCACCAAAACAGACACTTACCCTCTCCCTCGCGTGGAAGATTGCATAGACAAGATCGGAAAGGCTAGGTACATAAGTAAGTTTGATTTGTTAAAGGGATACTGGCAAGTACCTATGACTGAACGTGCTAGGGAGATCTCATGTTTTGTAACACTAGGAAAGACTTTTGCATGTTCTGTAATGCCATATACAGATTGTTTTAGAGTAATAAGAAATTTCCTTTGTAAATTTTTTTTTTTTTTGTGGGGAGGTGTTACATAGCCTATGAGTTCATCATCCTTTGTGTAATTTTAACGCACAGTATGCTGCATGTTTGATCACGAGCGTGTTCTGCCTCAGTCCCCCCCTTCTCCCGTTATAGTAGAGTAAGTCGTCCTTTCTGTTATTCAGTGCAGGATTGTCAACTCTTTGTCCCCATGGCTTCATTTGCGCGTCCTTCTTACAAGTTGTATCAAGCTCTGCCGGCCCCTATATAATGAGCTCAGTCTCTGCATCATTGCCACTTATATCTGCTCCTCATTTTGTTCACATCTCTGTCCTCCCCTGTACAGTTATTATTATTGTGAATTTCTCAGGAAGTCTCCAACCATCTAGCAGCTGTGTGATTTGAGTATAAGTGTTATTGCATTTTGTTCTTGTACTGTATAGCATAAGGTTAATTCTTAGGCCTGGAAAGTTTTTGTAAATTGTGTAGAATTCATTTTGTCAGCCAGTGGTAATAATAGTTTGTATCTGTAATAATTTATCTTGCATTAACTGAGCAGTGCCCGGCGTATTTTCATTTTATCAGGGCTGACTTAGATAAATTTACTCTTGCTAATTTCGTGTTAATAGAGGCTATTGCAGTTAACCATATATTTAACCTGTTTTTTGCCATTACATTATCCTTATGAGTCCTGAATGTTTTGTTGTTAGTTTGAGCATTAAACTTTAACTTGTAATTTTACCTAACTCTTTTGTTTTGAACCTGGAACTTTACGGGACAGTAGTGACTCTTAGTATTCTCACTTAAAGTGTATATTATCTTTCTCTGTTCCGTAACAATATATATATATATATATATATATATATATATATATATATATATAGAGAGAGAGAGAGAGAGAGAGAGAGAGAGAGAGAGAGAGGTTACGTACAAATAGGCGTAATATGAAGGAGAAGTTTCCTATATAATTTTCTTGGGAGGGGGTGTGTCTTGCTCTGTGACCAACGTTCACGTCATGCAAGATGAACAATTTGAAGTGACCCGGAATTTGTATGAGATCTAAAAATGTTAATATTCTTAAACAGGCAATAAATCTGGGTACTCAGATTGACCAATAGGTCACAAACACTGAGCTCTATGGAGCTCTGTGGTCACAACAGATTTTTCCGTTTTTTTTTTTTTTTTTCGATTTTGAAATTTGGTAGTGGTTTTAAAAAGAAATTTTAAATTTTTGATTTTTTTTTTTATTGTGACTCTCTTTAGCAAGTATTTTTATCCATTAGTTTTTGTAATTTTCAAGTAGGCTGTTTCTATTAGGCCTATTTCTCACCTTTTGTGCAATTAATCTGAAGTGAAGGGAGGCATACCCTAACATCGGTTGGCTACATGGTCAACCACCCTGGCATAATGAATGGTTTCCTAAAACCAAGAAACCATTCGGCATGTCACTCAGTGTTTAACCACCTAACGTTAAAGGAGAGCACTACATTGAGTGAGTATATGGTGGGTGCCCCCACTTATCTTCACTAATACCTAGCTAACATCGTCCATGTCTATGGTAGTGACATGGACGATGTAGTGAGGTAAAAGTCAAAACTGAGTGGAGTGGAATTGGGCTATTTGAGAAGTGCATGTGGAGTGACATGGAGAGATAGAGTGAGGAATGAGGAAGTACAAAGGCTTTGTGGTGTGGAGGTGGATGTACTGTAGAGTGTGAAACACAGTGCATTGAGATGGTTTGGATACATGGAACGTATGGAGAGAGTTAGAGATTGACTAAGAGAGTGTATGAGAGTGAGGTGCGAGGTGGTCACTGGGGAGTAGTAGGGCTAGACCAAGAATGAGGTGGAGAGATGGAGTGAAGAGCTATGTGAGAGAGAGTGGTATTGAAAGGGAGGTGGTTTGTCAGCTGGCTGGGGACAGGTCAGCCTGCAGACGATTTACTTGTGCTCCCCCCCTCTTTTCAGGGATCATTGCGTCAAACAATAGATAGAATAGATAATATTTTTGTTAATAGATTATTACCTATAAACCCACCAAAAACTTCGCCATATAACAAATATTCCTGCTAGATGGAATTCCCAAATAGCTAGATTTCGTGGAAAATTCACAAAAAATGCAACACTGATAACAGCAAGGAAAAACGTGTACTTCTGCCCTTGTGGGCTAGGATGAGTAACCTGTGATTTCTTTGTGTTTTATTCAAAAACTATGAGTCATACATAAAATCTTATTTCACTAAGTGAAAGCCCATAAAATACTTTATAAGACTGTAAAGAAATGGAAACACTATACCTGAGGATAAAGCTAGGAGCTACACCGTAATGAAAAATCTTTTCAAATTTAGAATATATCTCTTGCTTTTTTCTTATTTCCTTTGCAACTACTCGTCATACAACAATGAGATTGGTCTCATTAGAAAGCTCATAAAATACTCTATCGATATATGTCCTAACATTATAGGGTGTCCGAGAAAACTTTCGAGCTGTGACGTTGGGAATTCATTTAACTGTGCATGAGTGTCACGAATTGGCGCGATTCTGTACCTAAACAAACTCATGACATTGAACTTTTGTGGGAAACCGCGAATTCTAGTGGAATCCCAATAAGTATCACTCAGTTTAACCGTCCCCGTATTCACCCGATCAGGAGTGTTTTCAGAACATTTTTCACTGTTTCATAAGTGATTGTCCTTGTGCGCAACATTGGCACTTTCGCTGAGTGAATTGCTGTGAGCATGTATCGCTCACATTAATTCCGAGTGCTGTTAGCAAGCGTGGCCCGCACTCGCCCCTCTCTCACAATTTGAATTAAGTCAGGATTAAGACGCCGTGAGTGCAGGATCGATTGGGCCCAGTGTGGAGCAGTGCCGCCGTTGTCCAGAGAGTTCCTGAATCTCCACTTAGTGATTTGGCATAGAGGTCTAGCATATTGCAGCGTTCATCCTAGCACCGACACCCAGTTCATTCCGCTCAGTCCCCTTAACTGAACAGTATTTTTTTTCTTTCGTTTTTCCTAGGCTTAAGAGTTTAGCTTTTGAGTGAGCGAGTGAGTGTGTTCTCATTATTTTGAATTCATTTCTCATGTAACGTAATATTTGTTTCATTGTAATTAATAAATTTAGTTCTTTTCTCTTGAGCTTAATGTAATGTAAACTCATGTTTTATTTCTCCACATTAAGCTTATTTTAGTTACCCCTCCTAGTTTGTACAATGCTTTGTATTATTCATAACTGGTACTTAGGACAGTTCTTTTTATTAAAAACTTGAATCCGTTGTGCCAACTTGGAGTTAATCCATCAGCAAGAACCAGCTTATCATTCATAACATTAGTTATTGATTGTCAGGGGTGGAGTCAGTTTCTTGTGAGGCTAGCAGTACTAACAAACAGCATTTTTGAGTAATTAGTCTCTGCTGTGTACTGCTGAGAAAGTAAATAAATTCTCGTCCTTAGAGAATCGGCGAAGTAAGCTGGAATAAAGTAATCATTGCTTGATTTTCACAAGTCAATTCTTTGTCCTGCTCTCAAGCAACTTTTAAAATATTATTCAATAATTTTTTTTTTATTAAAAAATTTACAAAACCCCGTGACAGTGAGTATATATTTTCCTCGCCTTAAGGTGCTAGTATTTGATTTTCCCCCCTTTTTCTCATGCTTATCAGCTGGAAAAAAACATCGACAAAGACGATTATGTAGGTTTTATGGCGATGAATACATTTATGAATGGTGAAAATTATCCGAGAAAAGAATTTTTGGGGTGTGCCTGGTGCCCTCGTCCTCTGGTTTTCACGGTCCTCACGATTTAATGATACACCGCATCTCTTAACGGTGTCTAAAGATATGGTGCTGAGGCAGAATCAGTCATTCACTCAGCATGGGCGCCGCCATCTTGCACCAAGATCTGGCGCCTGAAGTTAAGCGCTGGGGGGACATACCTCAATCTACATCACAACCTGGAGTCAGTGTGTTTATCAAGTATGCAACCTCTCGGCCTATCGTTTGCCTTTGTCCCTCTTCACTTCTAATCAGTCTCGTAAAAGAAGAAATTGAACAGACAGAAAGATAAAAGATGTGCCATAATCGTTTTAAATGCTGCTAAGAAATCTGGCAATACTTATTTCTTGGCAAGGTAATACGAATGTGTCAAAAATAAACATGCCACCGGGAAAGCCTCCACTGGGGCCACTTGGGCAGTCAGCTGCTGATTTTTACTGTACAGCGATGGAGCTTGTGGCTATGTATTTAGCTCACCGACATTTACGTCGGGAGAAAAGGTTCAGAGACCCATTAGACCCTCTCCATGTGCCTGATGAGCATTTGCAACGGTATTATTGGTTTCCACGACATGAAATCAGACTTTTGGAAGTTCATGGGTTGATAATGGATGTGCTAAACAATGACGGTTTGATATACTTAGGTGATTAAACTTATATGAGGACAATAACTTTATTCCAGACATGGCAGTGGAATTAAGGTGTTAAATAAACCTAACAAACAATACCTAAACAAAGCCTATGCGATACAAACCATTTCATGCATCAATATCCTGGATAAGGTAACAAGGAAAATCAAAAGGAATGACTTCTTTAACAATATGAATGCTTAACTTTAGACCAAAGCAATATTATTACTGATTTATGGGATCAATTTTATCCTTTGGGATATAGGAAGTTTTTCTAAGGTAATTGCTTACAATACCAAATGATACTTAGTCATTAATGCCAAAATCATAACCCACCTCCCTCACCCCCCAAAAAATGAAATGACTTCTTAGTTTTAGACTTTTATGATCAAGCTAACCAAAGTGTTATAATCAAAGCCTACCTCTACCAGTAACGCCTCAGGAATGGGTTAGGTTTGTTTGATATGGTAAGTTAGAACAAACAGCTTACATCCTCATAGGCACTATGTAACTAACAACAGAAATATGCATTTTTTTTTTTTTTTGTACCTAAAGTTTTCTTTGCCTGCCTCATTGCCTTGGCTGCCTTCCCCTTAACTTAGTGATCTGAAATCACGAAATTATTTCCTCACTTCATTGCTCTCCCTTTTCATTCTGCTAACACTATTCACCCTATAGGTAACAGTTTCCCATGCAAGCATCTTTCTTTGTAATGTTTGTGTCTAGTGAGGAAATAAAAATTGTTTTTGTTTTGGAGACTTCATTAATCAAAACTAAGAGGGTCAATATTTCCTTTATTGTCGTTTCCTAGTTTTGGTGTTTCGATTTTTTTTCCATTTGAGTTTTTTTTTTTTTTTTTTTAGTTCATCTGAGTGTTTTGAGACCTCATTTGATGTGCAAATGAATAATAACCATAATATGACTTTGACAATATGATCGGAAATATTAGTAACTGTGGAAAGAAACAGCCTACTCTAAGTGTTTAACTAAACCTTACCTAACCTAGCTTAACTGTACCTAATAATTTAATCCACCCTAACCTAACCTAACCTAACCCAGCACCCCGGTGGGAAGTTGGGAAACGAAATGCTCCTTTCAGTATGTTGAGCAAGATTCGGTAATATTCATTTGCACACAGTAAAACACATACAGACATACACTATATGACAGCACAAATCCACTGGGTATGGTAAGATTGCGCGCTAAAGAAACGGCTGGTAAAGGAAATAAATACCACAGAGAGTTCGTCACTTCAAAGGTTAGGGCGTTTTTCGTTTTGTTCTGTTGGACTTGGAGTTTTTATTTCCACTATATATTTCGCTAAAAGAACTTATGTCGAGTTAGTATCTGATGTCACTTCCCTCTGTTGGGTTGAGGGCTGTGTTTTGTGTGTTGTGCATGCTGTCCCATCTGCGCTTGTGTTTACATTAGGTAGACAAACAGCTGACATGAGGGTTCGCTCCGTGATTGGTTGATCATAACAAAGCCTCACTTGTAAGATTCTCTGTCATTGGCTGAGCAGAAATCAGCTGATGACCGCCGATTTAAGGCACGTACAACTTACGACTGAGGTACGGCGCCGTAAAAATTTTTAGTGAATATCAAACTCTGGTGAGAGATATGGCGCCACAGGAGTACGTAATCTGAGGTGCCAGATCTTGCTCTGGCACCTGAAATTACGACCATGTTAGTGAATCCAGGAATATGCCTCCAGGATTTCAGTGTACTCATATCGATGGACAGACTGATAGAGATCCTGGTAAGTATTTGCTTTACGTTCTCCACTGTTTTTGTGGTTTTCTATTTTTCACCAGCTTGTTTTTATCCTGTGAATGTTTGATTTAATGCTGAAGGTTTTCTGAACGTGTTTTTTTTTTTTTTTTTTCAGATATTAAGTTAGCCTCATCTAACCTAACCAGTGGGATTATAGCATATTCACACGGCACTACTTCCTCTTGCACAACAAATATCACCCATCCCTCACCAAAAACACTTCGTTCCCTTTATCTTATGCTGGGACTGATGAAGTCTGTTTAATATCTAAAAACGCGTTTCCGACAATCTGCAGCATCAAATCATCCCACACAGCATAAAGACAAGGTGATGATGAGGGGGGAACCCGCCGAGGAGAAAGAGCTCTAAAAGTAAATATTGCCTGAATTATTTTTTCTCTATTTTGGCCTAAAACTGTCCTCTCTCCATCTCCAGTGCCTTGTTGTAACATATTAAAACTGTATTATGATGCTGGTCACGAAGAAGTGCAAGGGACAGAATGTACTAGACTTGTTACTCTCCTGCTACTAAACTGTGTGAAATGAAAGAAGCTGCAAAAGGAAGAAAATTTGGGCCAGGTTAAGATGAAAGATTTATAGTTCGGTAAGTACAGGAGAAATTACGGAATTAAACTAAGAAAAATAAACATTTCTTTAGGCGCTCGCTTAAGCATGCTAATATTAACCCAAAATTGCATTTGAACATTTTATGTTATAAGCATAGTCCACCACGGCAGCTTTTGTCATTAACTAATCACAGGATGGGATAAGTAAGTAAAATGTAGCAGACTTGTTGTTCTGCTGAATTTTATGCAGCATATTTCAGAGACAAACACTTGGAGGGAAATACACACAGCGCAATAAACGTATTAACAAATGTGTTTGGCGACTGAGTGACCTGCATGGTACCACAGACGTTTTCAAAGTGGCGATAATAGAATGACTGTGGGAAGTACAGATATATATAAGATCAAGTGAACATTTGGTGGACAGTGGAGCTGAGACAGGAGAGTACTTGGGCACTGTCAATGTTATTTTCACATGATAATTTTCTATTCCAAATGCGATTTGTGCCAGAACAACTAAATTTATTAGTGTCGAATTTTCAACTACCTTGTAGTCCCCAAACTCGTAAGTGGTTATCTGACTAGATCTGTTGAGTTACTTTAGTTCTGTCAGTGTAAACAGTGGTCTGCTTAGCAAAACAGTGCGTCAGATAATCATTAATTACACAAAAAGCTTAAGTGCAGTAAAGTGCAACATCTTATATGATATACTGGAATTATAGACAACAGTGATATGGTTTCATTGCTAAACAATCTACCGTAATTTCTATTCTGCTCTGAGATTTATTTCCCTTCAGACTGTGGAATCTGGGGTGTACCGTGAGCTTGCAGACCTGTTTGACACAGAGCGAGTGACCGTCTCGACGTATAGCAACTTAGTGGCAGACGTGAACAGGTTGGCAAGGCCTGGTACTCATGTCGTCTTTGATGTCGATATCAACTTCTGGAATTTCATGGCTGCAGATTTCTCTCTGGCAGGTTTGGACTCACTGCACCAATGTTCACGGAGTGAGAAAGGGTGTTCTGACTTGAGCCGAGCGCGCGCGCGCGTGTGCGTGTGCGTGTGTGTGTGTGTGTGTGTGTGTGTGGAAACAGTACTGTACATATCAAACAGTTTTTGTACAGTTTAAACCAAGCTTTGTGGAAGCATTTAGGGACAGCCCTCGAGGAGACTTATATTATATTAGTTTGTTTTCCAGTACATTAGATCAAATATCAAGGTCACAGGGCTATCTTAAATGTTGGCAAAATCACTTTAGCCAATATTTATTCATTCCAGACCGAACTTGGAGGAGGGGTTGGGGTAATTCAAGAATGAAATGGTTTATTTTTTATAACAATCAAAGGCCAAGGTAACAGAGCAAAGTCAACATAATCAGCCGTTTATCGAATGTTTGCGGAATGCTTGCAGATAAGGCGAAAAAAATCAATAGAAAAATAATCTGTCAAACGTCTCAGTCGCAGGGAAAGGGCGAGTGCCAAGGTTACAAGTAAAGGCCAGCTAAAACATGTCTGATCTGATTTAAACTAAACACAGTTGAAGTATTAAGGGTAAGGTATGAACGAAAGGATTCAGTTTTGAGAACAATCAGTCAGTAGTCAAGGTCGCAGGGCAAGGTCAAAGTTCGATCTGTATGACTGTGCATGAACAAAATAAACTACTACTGTGAACATTTGAAAGCATTTTATTTCTTAACTCTGTCTGTCTTTGTCTCTGACTCTGTCTGTCTGTCTGTCTCTGTCTGTCTGTCTCTCTCTCTCTCTCTCTCTCTCTCTCTCTCTCTCTCTCTCTCTCTCTCTGTTTTTGCTAACTCCAAAACAATAATTTTCCGTGATCCTGTTGGAGTGAAGGACTAAAATGGGTTCGTTCGTTCGTTGACAGATTTCCTGTATATGCGATCTCTTTAAAAACTTCCACTATGAAAAACTACTCTGAACATGTTTTTAAGAAGCAGGCTTGCTAGGTAGGTGACAGTGGAAAGTTCTCGATGGTTCGTGCGTTTTGAGTTGCCAGACAGAGTTGCGAGGTAGCCTGCTGTTGAAAGCGGAGCTATTTTATTTGGTTATGCATTATTTTTTTTCCTCTATAATGTTGTATCTGGATGATTTTTTGTTAATTTATGTAATTTAATTTCAGTTTGTATGATGTGTTAAGAGTGCTATGTAATGTAAGAAAGCTCTGAAATATTTTGGATATCCCCGATTTGGAAAAGTTTGGAAGGAATGAGAGAGTGTTTCTGATTGGTGATATGAATGGTAAAGTTGGGAATGTGAAGGTGGATGGAATAGTTGGTGAGTGGGGTGTGCCTGCAGAGATAGATGAGAATGGGAGTGCGTTAGTGGACATTTGTGCTGTGAGGGGGTTGGTGATAGCCAATACCTCTTCAGGCATAAAATTATCCTCAGGTATACATGGCGAGTGATGAGAAGGGTGGGTGGTGAACTGAATGATAGGAAGGCAATGATTGATTATGTGTGTGTGGATGAAAGGATGCGAAGATGTGTAAAGGATGCAATAGTGTATAGAGGTTGGGGGAGTGGACTTTCTGACCAATACTTGGTGGTGGCCAGAATTAGAATGCAAGTAAGATGGAGGAATAGAAGAAGGGAAAGACGAGAGGAAGGAGTAGTTGCAAGGAGAGTGGAAAGGTTACAAGAGGATGAGAAAAAGGCAGCGTATAAGAGAGAAGTGGAGGAACGATTGGGTAAATATGAATTGGAGCAGATGGGAGACGTGGAAGGTGTGTGTAAGATATTTACAGAAGAAATATGTGCAGCATGTGATGTGGTGTGTGGAATGAAGAGAAGACTGAGGGGGGTGCAAGGAACAGCGTGGTGGACTGAAGAGGTGAAACAGGCTGTGGCACAAAAGAAGAAAGCATACAACGAATGGATGAGAAATAGGGGCGTGGAAGAAGTTGAGAGGCGGAAGAGAGAGTTATATGTGGAAAGAAAGAGAGAGGTGAAAAGATTAGTAAGAGAGAGTAAGAAGAGAGTGAATCAGGAATTTGGAAGGAATTTGAGTGTAAAGTGGAGGGACTGTAAGAAAATGTTCTGGAGAGAAGTGAAAAGAGTAAGACAGGGTGGAAGTGAAGTTAGCGGGGGAGTGAAAGATAAAAATGGTAGATTACTAGTGGAGAAGGGAGAAAAAGTGAACAGATGGAGAGAACACTTTAAGGAATTGTTGAACGTAGAGGATGGAAGTAATGCGAGTATAAGTGGCTGGGGAATGGCTGGGAGAAGGAGGGTGGTGAGAAGACAGGAAGAAATCAGTAGGATAGAAGTTGTGGAAGCAATGAAGAAAGTTAAATCAGGGAAAGCCCCAGGAATTGATGGAGTGTGTGGTGAAATGCTGAAGCATGGGGGAGAGATAGTAGTAGAATGGATGTGGAAGATGTGCAGATTGGCCTGGGAGGAAGGTAGAGTCCCGGAGGATTGGAAGTCAGGTATAATTATTCCCTTGTACAAAGGAAAAGGGGAAAAAGAAGTGTGTGGTAATCATAAGGGCATTTGTCTTCTTAGTATAATAGGAAAAGTGTATGGTAGGATACTTATAGACAGAGTTAGAGAAAGAACAGAGAAATTAGTTGGAGAAGAACAGGGAGGCTTTAGGAAGGGAAGAGGTTGTGTAGATCAGATATTCATTCTTAGATCTTTAGTGGAAAAGTTTCTAGAGAAAGGAAAGAAGTTGTATGCGGCTTTCCTGGATTCGGAGAAAGCATATGACAGGGTGGATAGACAAGGATTGTGGAAAGTGTTAAGAATATATGGAGTAGATGGGAAGTTGCTGAATGCTGTGAAGAGTATGTACGATGGTGCGAAGGCTGCAGTGCGTGTGGATGGTGAACTAAGTGAATTTTTCTCTTTGAAAGTTGGTTTGAAACAGGGATGTGTCATGTCTCCATGATTGTTCAATCTGTACATGGATGTGGTACGAGTAATAAAAGAGGTACAAGGTAGGGTAGTGGATGTTGGAGTGGCCCTTGTGAGAGAGGATAGTGTTTGGAAACTCCCTGTACTGTTGTTTGCAGATGATACTGTGTTGTTGAGTGAAGACGAAGGGGAGCTGCAAGGCTTGGTGGATGAGTTTTAAAGAGTGTGTAAGAAACGGAATCTAAAGGTGAATGTAGGGAAGAGTAAAGTGATGGTCTTTGAGAGAGGTGAAGTTAGTGAATGTACAGCGAGGTTGGATGGTGAGGAATTGGAAAATGTGAGTACGTTTAAGTACTTGGGTAATGTGATGAGTAAGGATGGAGGTTTGGAGGGTGAAGTGCTTGAAAGGGTACAGCAGGGAAGAAAGGTTGCTGGTTCTTTGAAAGCAGTGATAAGAAACAGGGAAGTAAGCATGGAAGTGAAAAAGTTACTACATGACAGTATTGTGATACCAACTCTAATGTACGGAAGTGAAGCTTGGACATTGTTGGAAGGACACAAGTCAAGAGTGAAAGCAGTGGAAATGAGTTATTTAAGAGGAGCCTGTGGAGTCACGTGGAGAGACAGGCTGATGAATGAGGATATAAAGGAGCGTTGTGGTGTGGATGTGGATGTGATAGGAAGCGTTATGAGGAACACACTGAGGTGGTTTGGCCATGTGGAGAGGATGGAGGGTGAAAGACTGACGAATGGAGTGTATGTGAGTGAGGTGGAGGGGGGAGGAGGGAGGGGGAGGCCGAGGATGAGATGGAGGGATGGGGTGGAGAGGTATATGAGAGAGGGGGGTGTGAGTTGGGAGCAGGGCAGTGAAATGGCGGGGGACAGGGTGACTTGGAGGCGATTTGTTTGTGGCCACCCCAAACGGGATTGAGGCGTCTGGCAATAGATAGATAGATAGATCCCCGATTTGGAACTGTTGTCCCTTCGAGCACCTAGAACAATCGGGTAGTGAAGAAGGTTATAAAAGGATGAGGGAGAGAATAGAGGAAGTTCAATCAGTTTTACTTGTGGCCTTGTGAAGTTAGTGTAGCTCTGGAGTTGTGAAGCAGTGTAATTCCTTGGAAACTGTAAGAAAAATATTAGGGAGCAGAATGCTAATCGCCCACCAGAATATGCTCCTCGCTAACCCAAGAGTTTGACCATATCTTGATACCCTGAAGGTTTCATGCTCATAACTCAAACCGTTCATGAGATATAATGGTGCTAAAGGTGGGTGATAAAAAATAGTTGACCTTTGGTAGCCATTTTGGTGAACTTGACCTTGACCCCAAGTATCCATTTTCGAACTTGTCCAAGGTCTTGGTCATATCTCAGTACCCTGAGGGTTTCATGTTGATAGCTCAAGCTGTTCATGACATATAATGGTGCTAAAGGCAGGCAATAAAAACTAGCTGACATTTGACAGCCATTTTAGTGATCTTGACTTTAACCCCGAGTGCCCATTTTCGAAAGTGTCCAAGATTTTGGCCATATCTTGATACCCGGAAGGTTTCGTGTTGATAGCTCAAGCCTTTCATGAGACATAATGGTGCTAATGGCGGGCGATAAAAGTTAGTTTACCTTTGGCAGCCATATTGATGACCTTGAATCCGAATGCCCATTTTCGAGCTTGGCCAAGATTTTGGCTATATCTTGATACCCTGAACGTTTCATGTTGATAGTTCAAACTATAATGGGAACACACACACACACACACACACACAGAGGCGGACAAAAACATTATCACTCCACCTTGTAAAGGCAGTAAATAATAAAGACAATGAAAGTCAGAAGCCTGTGTTATTTCGATGCCTGAGTTTATCTTGTGTACATTGAAAGGCTAACCCTACAAAGAACAATTCACTGGGCGATGTCCTTCCTGTAGTGAACTACCTCTGCTGGAGCCTGAGGCAGTGTGGGACGGTAACAGATGGTGTCAGTTGGGATAGAAAATTGCTGCAGAGAGTCAAATCTTCGACATGGAGCCAGAAGGTGTGCAGACAACAAGCCATGTTCGGCAGGAGGAGGCATCTCTGGCTGCAGTCATGAAGTTACTATAAACACAAATTAAAGGAAGGAAAGAACTTTGTGAACAACTACAAGCACAAAGTGAACAGCTACAGGCACAAAATGAAGAACAAAAAGAGCACAAGAAAGAACTCCAAAAACAACTACAGGCAAACGTGAAGAACAAAAATGATATGAAAGGCTTCAAGAGTCATTACAGGAGCAACAGGAGGAGTTACAACCGAGGATGCAGGGACAGCATGACACTTTCATGGGGGAAGTAAAGGAAAAACAGCAACAGTTGAAGGAGGAAGTATGCACTAAGATTTCAGTAGCAAAAGCGTGAGATATGCAATAACGGAGTGCTGACAGCTTTTAGATGACCAGTTAAAGTTATTTTGTGAGAGAAATGAAGCCATAGAGAAATCTTGCACTGCTGAGCCTCATTATAGTGTACAAAAAAAAAAAAAAAAAAAAAAAACAACTGTGTGGTGATATAGGACTACATAATAGATAGATAGATAAATAGATAGATAGAGAGACAGATAGAAGCAGGAAGTCAAATGATGAGAAGGTGTTGTGTTTGCGAGAAGCGAGCAGCGCTAAACATGCTTACACGGAGGAAAGCTGACGACAGCGGCCAGTAAGGAGATGATGCAGTTAGCTGTCAGCAGTCCTCTCGTGAGAAAGTTCTGTTGCCATGAGGAACATACGTGACACACACACCCTACTACACCAGATTTTAGGAAAGAGAGTTCAGAAGGAGACAAGCGACCCTAGAGAGAGGTCGAGACGGAGATTAGCCTTAGAACAGAGAGAGAGAGAGATAGCGAGACAGGGAGGTAGCTACCCAGGACTTATACTATTATACCTGTTTAATATTTCCAAGACAAATAAAAATAGTCCCATACTATTCTTTACCTCTCCCGTCACTACATGACATCTGGTGGGGAAACTACTACAAGATATAAAAGCCGCTTGACCACAAGTCTAAAATATACTTCTCTGCAAGTAACTACAAAGTCTTTACGACATTTGGTAGCAGCGAACGTATACGAACCTCGTCTACGAATCAACATTAAATTCCTACAAAATATCAAGATTGACAACAACCAACAATATCAGCTCCTGCCCCCTCCGTCTCCCAGATCATTACGCTGATGCAGAGGTCAAGAGATCACTCGACGCCTTGCACGTAGCTTAACGACAAACCAGCAAATCTGCGGACATCGTCTCCGAATTAAAAGCAAATTTCTACAAAAGCAACCGAGACTACAAGATTAGCTTCAGTTCTACAGTCTACAGCCATCTACAATCAACTACAGCCATCTACAATCAACTACAATTAACAACTCTACGTCGTCTGTATAATCTTCTACACACACCTACAAGTAGCGGCAGTCTTCATCCCACAACGAGTAAATCACTAGAGAAAGGACAGAGAAAACTTCCACATAGAATAAAGGGAACAAACAAACGAAGAGTGAGACACGACTCACAACTCATCTTCACTCAAGTTACTCATCGCTTCTCATTCACTCACCACAGCTACCAGAGTGGGAAGCCGACGTCACCATGTGCTGAGATGACATCACAACGCGAGTCTGCCATGCCAAGCAACGTGTGACTGACACCAGGCACTTCTCACCCACTACTCATTACTCATTATTCACATAGCTCCTACTCATATTCACTTATTTTCACAGTTAAGTTGGAAATTCGACGTTCTATGTTGAGGTTTGCCTGGGACAGCCGTTAACCACTACAAATACCAGGCCATGGAGTTTCCTGAGTAATATCGTCCATCAACACACCACTAGAATTATCAAGAGATCTTCAATCAAACCTGTATTTTCTTCCGAGATCGACTTTTGTATCGACACACCTCTACGATCTGTATCAAGTGGGTAAAATTATACTTGCTCATTTCTTCTCAGTGCTAAAATTAGCTATATTCAACCTATTTACTCATCTAGTTTGCTAGGACATAAATAAACAAGAGGCGTATTTCATAACATCATATCTTAATGACAGGAATATTTTCGCCACCACCCACGTTAATACCAGATGACACACAAATTGCCACAGCATCAGACTCACAATTAAGAGACAGCCCACCCAATGTACAACCCACACCACACGTTATAGATAAGGAAACAAATACGGGAGTTTCGGATGATGAGTGGGAAACCCCTTCAGATGTTGAGAGTATCGACTTTGCAACTGCCTTGAATACGTATGCCAATATACTTAACAGGGTTCACCGGTCCGGTCATACATATTCTACCATTCCCTCACATAACGATAAACTCGTACAAGTTGAATTAACAGAGCAATCATTAAATATGAATCAAGAAACAAATACTGCTGATCTAAAAACCACACCTCACGTTTTTGTGTATCACGAGGATAAGACTGCCCCAAAATTCTCTGGCACAGACAAGGATCGCATTGATGTCATTTCATTAATCAGTCAGTGCGAACAAATGTTCATCAAGCGCCACATACTAGATGAACAAGAGAAAATTGCTATTTTTTCATCTTGCATAAGCCAGGAAAGATGTCCAGCAAGCAATTTATTGCGCTCCGATAAGCTACATCGTGCTAGGACATATGATGAATTTAAAACTGAATTTCTGAAGAAATTTTCTGGAGGTATGAACTTCTTGCCAGGTATAATTCCAGAATTACATAAAATTGTAGATCTTGTAAGGGAGCACACTACAAACCATGTGCTCAGTGAAATAACTGCTGATGTCTCCACAATCAAGAGAACCCTATTAGCTACTCTGGAGAATTCTAAGTGGATAACAGATGATGGAAAGATGTCCCCAGACCTCGTCGTGGACATCATTGGTTATGTAGCTGCCTTGTGTAAATTACCTGATAGAACCCTGAAGATCGCCAAAACAATTGCGTACACCCCGGGAATGTGCTTACTAGACTTAATGAACGAGGTAGAGATGCAGTGCAGTAAAGCAGGTGTGGTCGACACACATGCACATTCTGGTAGAATCAGGGTACCTGAGACAGTATCAGCTGTGAAAACATCAACACCGACCCCAAACAGAGAACAAAATCGATCGCGACCTGAAATGAGGCAGCCCAAACAAACAAAGACGCCTAGACCTCGTTCCCACACGCCTTCCTACAGGCAGTTTCATAAGTTTTCGCGCAGCCCGAGCAGGTCTCGCGCCATAAACAACACTTTTTATGGGAAATCACCTCGTAGGTCACAGTCAAGGGATAGGTCCATTCTGTGTCATTACTGTGCAAAACCAGGACACACAAGGTATGAATGCTTTATCAAGGCAAAAGAGGATAATCAAAAGACACAAGGATTTGGTCCTTACTGTAGGCATCATAGATACCAAGGGCACTGGACTAGTGATTGCAAAACAGTAGAAAAAATTGTGTCTATGTTCAAATCGGGGAAGACCAAGTCATGACAAAAAACGAACAAACGTAAAGAAGAACAAGGTTAAACTTCACATAGGAGGCATGTTGGGAAATGAGTGTATCTTGATACCAGCTGTATGTGAGGATCAAAACGTTTCCTTATTTTTAGATACAGGCTCTCCAGTGAACTTAATAACACATGAAGAACTAAATAGAATTCTTAAAAATAAAAAGAAAGTAACTTTTCTGGATGAAGCTGATTTAGAATTAAACACAGTAGATGGTCAAGAGATTACAGTAAAAGGTATGATAAGATTAAATCTCAGTTTCACAGAAACTACAAGACCATTCTCTGCATTGTTCTATATCGTTGAAAACTTAGCAATTAAAGCTCATATGTTACTGGGCTTAAGATCCATGAGAACTGAGAACATAACTATACTCCCACAAATGAATGGAATAGACTTTGATAATGAATTCATAGAGGAAATAACTTCAGAGCCCTCTCCGATTGGTAGAAGAGAGGCAAAAAGAATTGGTAATATTAAAGGCTTAAACAAACATACACAAACAGATGAGTGTATAGATCCACTTACACCAGCAACCCCATCCTCCAGAGTTAGTGACCCAGATAACAGTACTGATTTATCAATTTTTCCAGCCCATCTCACTAATGATTTGGTTATACCACCTAATTCATACATGAAGGTTACCATAAAGAACAAATTACGGAATAGTACTGTTCTTGTCTTAGAAGAATTATGTAAAGTAAAAGGATTGTCAGTAGAAAACGCATTATGTCATACGAACGACGAAGGGCTAACTCAGATATTCATTATTAATCACATGAATGGGGAAGTTCAGTTGAAGAAGGGAACTTGCATAGTTAATATTGAAAAATGTTTCGCCCCTGTGAAGGAAATAAATATTGGTGGAGTAACAAGTGAGATCAAATCTACGGATAGAGAAAGAATAAAAGAGAATTTAATTCACTCAGGTGAATTTGACGAAGAAAATGATTTGTTAACCGTGCTGGAAACACACAGGGACACCGTAGCATTGCCCGGAGAACAATTAGGGTGTACTAACTTGATTAATCACATGATTAATGTGCACCCAGAAACACCACCAATTTTCGTACCAGCTTATCGCATACCACACTCCCAACGTAAACTTGCAAATCAGTATGTCGATGAAATGTTAAAGCTTGGAATTATTGAGCCTTCAGTTTCTCCGTGGAACGCTCCCCTTTTCTTTGTGCCCAAGAGAAATGGAGAAATGCGTGCGGTAGTAGATTACCGTAAACTAAATAATCACACCATCCCAGACAGATTTCCCATGCCATTGCTAAGTGATGTTCTACAGAATATTGGTCCTGAGAATAATATATTCTCGACCATCGATCTCCTAAACGGATACTATCAGATTCCGGTATCTCAGGAGTCACGTAAATACACTGCCTTTTTCAACAAACAGAGGCCATTATCAATATACAAGAATGCCAATGGGACTGAGGACAGCCCCAGGTACGTTCCAGCGTCTTATGAATTACGTATTGTCCGGAATTTTAGGACAAGGAATATTTGTTTATCTTGACGATATTATTATCGCAACGAAGAATATTAAGGATCATCTCAGGAAATTAGACTTACTCTTACAAAAGCTTAGTGATGCTGGATTAAAAATTAAACTTTCTAAATGCAAATTTTGCTTTAAGGAAATAAATTTCTTAGGCCACAAATTAAGTTCTGATGGTATTCACACCACTGATGACAAAATACAGGCAGTGAGAGATTTTCCTGAACCCACTACGACTGACGAAGTTAGACAATTTTTAGGTCTGGCTGGGTACTATAGGTCCTTCGTACCACAGTTCTCTCATATAGCCTTTCCTCTATTCTAACTACTCAAAAAGATGCTGTATTCCAATGGGAAGAAGAACAAAAAAGGGCATTTAACAATCTAAAAATTAAACTAACAAATGCACCTTGTTTAGCATATCCGAATTACACGAAATCATTTCTTATTTGTACAGACGCATCAGTTAAAGGATTAGGGGCTGTACTGATGCAGGAAGATAAAAGAGGAAAGAATCAACCAATTGCATTTGCCAGCAGACAGACAAGAGGTGCAGAGAAAAATTATAGCACTACAGACTTAGAGGCACTTGCAGTGATTTTTGCATTACAAAAGTTTCGAGATTTGGTATATGGTTACGAAATCCACTTATTCACCGACCATAAACCACTGGTGGGTATGTTTAAAGAAAAACTCCTTTCTGGGAGGAGAGCAAGATGGAAATGTACAGTTGAAAACTACAGTGTACAAATACATTATATACAAGGTAAAATGAATATAGTAGCTGACGCATTATCTAGGAACCCGAACACAATTCAAGTCGCGGCGTTAGATCTCAAAGGAAATATCCCAAACCACGAGGATATCGCAAAGGCACAAAGACTTGACCCAGTATGGTCAAAAGTAATATACAAGTTAGAAAGTGGAGATGACATACAATTACCCAAACTGCATGTCCCACTTGAACAATTCACAATGATCAATAATACATTATACAAAATTAACTCTAAACAACCAAAACGCCAAAGAAATACTAACCAGTTGGTAGTACCTAATGACATGATACCCCAAGTATTACGAATGATACACGACAGCCCACATGCAGGACACCCTGGAAAGGATAAGACATTCAACCAAGCCCAGCTATTATATTACTGGCCTTCATTACGAAGAGATATAAACAATCATATAGACAGATGCGAATCATGTGCGAAACACAAAGGATACCCAATCACACCTGCACCGATGGGTAATTACCCAGTACCACATCAAACATGGGACGTTGTCGCTGTTGATTTACTCAAGATGCCATTATCATACAATAATAACCTATACTTATTCGTAGCAACGGATCATTTTTCCCGTTATGTCATTTTAGCTCCAATTAAAGATAAGACAGCAGAGACAGTAGCAAAGGCAATAACAGATAATGTAATATGTCGCTTTACTACCCCAAAGGTATTAATAAGTGATAATGGAGGAGAATTTAATTCTGAGATCTTACAAGAAATATGTAAACAATACAACATTAAAAAGGTTAACGTTTTGGCCTATCACCCAGCATCGAATGGGTTGGTAGAGAGACAAAATAAAAAGGTATTAGATGTGCTACGACACATTCTCAGTGAAAATTATGCAAGCTGGGATGATTGGATTCCCAGAGTAGAGGCCTCCATTAATGGGTCTATAAATAAATCCATTGGTGACACACCACATTTCATTATATATGGCACAGATAAAAAATTACCATATGAGCTCCTAGAAGGTGACAGCATGCCTATATACAATTACGATGATTACTCTAAACTCCGTTTACGTGAATTCCAGGACATTCACAAAAGAGTGCAAAAACAATTAACGATGTCCAAGGAAGAAATGACGGAGGCATTTAACAAGAAGGCAAAAGATTCACCTATCAGCTTAGGAGACATTGTTTACGGAGTCATTCATACGAGAGACAATAAATTATCCCCTAAATTTGAGGGCCCATACAGATTAATTAACATAAAGGCAAACAAAGTTTTAATTAAGTCACTTTCAAGTGGCGAGGAAAAACAAGTTCATATTGACCATTTAAAACGAGTTTCAAGGGAATTATCACATAATTATTCAGCCTCGGATACAACCGAACAGGTGAACGTACCTCAAGAAACCAAGCAAGAACACAACAATGATTACAAAAAGAAATTAAGGTCATATACCAAACAATCGAACATAGGTGCAACTATTCCAATGAAATCTACAGTACATCATTTACGAGAATTAAATATCGATTTAAACTCCTTCTATAAATGAAATAACAGCCAACCGTAACGCACATCATCACTATCATCAACCACAGCTTTATAGGAAATTAATAGATTTTTTTTTTTTCGGTAGGTTACGATGAAGGGACTTATGCTATGGATTCTCCTATACATAGTAAGAGTATATGAGCACCTAGACCCCAAGCATATAGTACGACAAGGATGCCTCATAGCTCCAACGGCCACGACTACAATCGTCAAGGACGTCATGAGTACTGAAATAAGTCTAGATTACTTGTATGACTTACCTACTTATATAGAAAGACTTGCGACGCCGATGCGAACTCTGGACTTCAAGATAGGGAATTATGTTTCACAATCACATATCACCAAGGAAGTGGATGAAATGGTGAAGTTAGCGAAATGGAAACTAGAACAGGCGAAGTCAACTATGCTCGTCATGATCCAAGATCTCCCATCTTATGGAACAGAGGTGCTGAGCGACAGGAACAACATCACACGTACTCGCCAAAAGCGCGGTTTGTTCGATCTGGGCGGCGCAATTCTTGGGAACATCTTTGGATTGGCTACAGAGGATGACCTTAAAGAAATAAACAAAAAATTTAATAAGATAGCTCAGGTACTAACATACCAAGATAAATTCATCACAGGACAGAACTCGGCAATGAAAACAATTGTGAAAAATCTGAAACAAGCAGAAAACGTAGCTCTCGAGAGTATAGATAAAATAAATGACTTGGAGGGTAACGTTACCCTTTTCCAGCACTTCTCCATCATCACAGAACATATTGACACGATTCTACTACAATTAGAGAACACTAGAGATCATTTCAGGGCACTTATGCAAGGAATTTCGAATGCTGGTGATGGCAAGATCACAAATGACTTACTCCCAGTTCATGAGCTACGTCAGATAGTTAGTCAAGGCATACATAAACATAAATTGAAGCCATTGTTCCGCAGTAGGGAATTTATGCAATATTACCCGTACTTGGAAGCAACACTAACACCAACATCAGTGATAGTTCATGTACCATTCATCACGGAAGACCTGTTCACAGTATACCAAATACACCCCTTCCCCTATAGAAACAACAACACTTTAGTCATCATCAACATCAACACAGACACCGAACTCATCATGGTCTCCAAGAGACGAGACACTGTCACTTTCGCAAGTGAGTCAACGATTGAGCGAAAGTGCCGCACATCCTTACATGCTGTTCATCTTTGTCCTGCGTACATTTTCACGTTTCAGCCTACTGATACGGTCCCTTGTGAAATGGCTATCATCAGCAATAACAATATTCATCATCATTGCAACTTCACTTTTGCTCCAGATAAACTTGTACACCATCAACGCATTGGACACTCGCAGTTTTTTTATTTCCCTCATAACACATCAGTTTACATAGTCTGTCCAGATATACCACCATCTCATACATCAGCCTCAGGATTATACATAGCACCAGATTACTGTGTGGTATTTACACCATCCATGTCTACTTTTTCCACCATCAATCACTACGCCATTATCAACCATACACACAAACATTTCCACCCACTGCCTGATATGAACTTAAACATGAGCACAAGTATTAAGCTGACTTCACCTAAGTTTGAAACTATGCAGCTGATCAATGAAACAATGAAGCCCTGGGAAGATTTGAGTTTGAGTATGTTCAACCCATATTATGTGTATAGCCAAGCACCTTCTGTCTTTATAATTATCTGCATTGTAGTTGCAGTATTGCTGTTGGCCATGCACAGAATGCATGCAAGAATTGCTAATTTGGAGTCATTGTTTAGTGGGGGGAGAGTTAACATCACAGTTAACCACCCTGAATGAAGTGTATATATTTTGTATATAGTATTAATTATATATAAAAAAAAATAATAATAATAATAATAATAACACAAAGAAGAATGACCCATATATGACAAACCAGTACCATTATCTTTGAATGAAATATTAATAACTCTTACAATAATCTTAATTTTAAACTATTTTTATTCTTGCATGTATGCATTTCACTATAATAACCCAAGTACATACTGTATTACAGTTAAATAATTCACTTTAATGCATTTATTCCAATATGTATTCAACTTATTTAAAATGTAATATTACTGAATAATCACTATTTACTATGAATAATATATGTATACAATATTCATACAATTATGTTACTTTACAATATTATGTATTTCACTTAATTAGCTTGTAAGTTCATTATAATGTGTATGTAGTATGTATTAATATATTATAACTATTAAATGTCGATGGTACGCCATTTTCGCGCGGCCGAGCAAATATAGGACTACATAATAGATAGATAGATAAATAGATAGATAGAGAGACAGATAGAAGCAGGAAGTCAAATGATGAGAAGGTGTTGTGTTTGCGAGAAGCGAGCAGCGCTAAACATGCTTACACGGAGGAAAGCTGACGACAGCGGCCAGTAAGGAGATGATGCAGTTAGCTGTCAGCAGTCCTCTCGTGAGAAAGTTCTGTTGCCATGAGGAACATACGTGACACACACACCCTACTACACCAGATTTTAGGAAAGAGAGTTCAGAAGGAGACAAGCGACCCTAGAGAGAGGTCGAGACGGAGATTAGCCTTAGAACAGAGAGAGAGAGAGAGAGAGAGATAGCGAGACAGGGAGGTAGCTACCCAGGACTTATACTATTATACCTGTTTAATATTTCCAAGACAAATAAAAATAGTCCCATACTATTCTTTACCTCTCCCGTCACTACATGACATCTGGTGGGGAAACTACTACAAGATATAAAAGCCGCTCGACCACAAGTCTAAAATATACTTCTCTGCAAGTAACTACAAAGTCTTTACGACAGTGAATCTTGACGAATCCGAAGCACCTAAAGGTAGCATTACAGAGATGAATAATCAGTATGTAGGAGTTTTGAGTCCTGGACTTAATTATGAAGCCCCAGTTTTTAGGTCCCAAACCAGTGAAATGTGTGGCTATAATGGGGGTCCATTTAAAAAGATTCCTCAGGAATGTGATGGTGAAGTATCTTGGGATGCCTACCATGTGCAGTTTGAGTTACTTGCTGATCCGAATGGTTGAGATGATAGGCAGAGGGCAGTGCAGCTTCCTACATGCCTCAAGAATACGACAATGGAGATTCTTGGCCAGATATCAGTGGAGAAGAGGAACACTTATCAGTCCCAATTAGAAGTGCTGGAGCACAGATACACGACCATGTACACCAGACTGAGGTATACAGAGCAAGATATTGGACTCTTAGAAGGGCTCCAGGTGAATCCCTTCAGCAGCTTGCTCATTATCTGGAGAGTATGGTACACAAGGCGTACCCTGGAGCAGCACCTAACCTAGTGGCTATTCTTCTGAGGGACCAGTTCATCGATGGTCTGGATTGCGCAGAGCTGAAAGTGCAAGTGAAGCAAGCCCTACCAAGGAGCATGCAAGAAGCACTAGCCAGCGCTCCGGAATCTGAGTCCTACATCAGGTTCAGTACATCCGGTTTGCAGGTAGGATGTAGTGCAGGATGCAAGGCAAGAAAGGGCCAGGTACATGAAGTGATGAATATTAATGGAAGTTGCTGGTTGCAAAAAGCCAGAACATAGGAAAGAGGACTGCTACAAGTGGAGGAGGGAACAGAAGATCAGAGGAGGTTGCTAGTTCTGTGAAAGGTCAGGACATAGGAAGGAGGATTACTACAAACTGAAGAAGGACCAAGAACAGTTACAGAACAGTGCAAAGAAATCTGCAATTGTAACAAAAAGGTGCTGGGCATGAGGTGAGGTGGGATACTTCAGTTCTGAATGTCCAGAGAAGAAAAAGGAGGATAAGAAGGCTGCAGGAGGACAACTGGCAAGTTGGCCCGAGAAACTGGACCAGCACAACTATGAATTCCAGCACCATCCTGGGTGGGTACATGGCAAAGCTAACAGCCTGAGTCATTGGCCTTGAGACCCTGTTTGCAAGCAGTGTAGTAGGAATGAAGATCTTAGTAAGAAATGCAGCCGTACTGCAGTGACAGCCAGAGTCAGCTGAAGAAGACCTGAAGAGGATACAGATTTACAACCAGTGCTAGAGTAGCTGCAATGGAGTACAGTGAGACCATCTTGGGAAGAGGTTTCCGGGTTCAGCCCTGCGACTAAAAGCTACAGGAGCCAGTGGGACCTTTTCGTTTGCACAACAGACTACTGGAGTGATAGTGGGAGACACCTGATGGCCCCAGCAAGTATTGGCAACTGGTGGTACCTAGAAAATGAGGTCTGAGGTCTCAGAAGGGTCTCATAACCAGATCACTAGTGGGCACCTGGGAGTGAAGAAAACTCTAAGTAAGCTGTGACAGAGGTTCTACTGGACTGGCATGTCAGGATGTTGAAGCATGGGTTGGGTCTGTCATGTATGTTGATTCAGGAAGGGACCAAAGAAACGTGCTTTCGCCCATCTTCAGCTGTACCAAGTGGGTGCACCAATGGAAAGAGTCGCATTGGACATTACTGAACCTCTGCCACTCACTGAAAGAGGAAACTGGTATATATGTGTTGCCATAGACTACTTTAAAAAGTGGCCAGAAGCCTATGCCATTCCCGATCAGGAGGCCGCAACTGTTGCTCAGCTGTTGGTTGACCAATTCTTCTAGTGTTTTGGGATGTCACAAGGGCTTCATTCAGATCAAGGTAGAAACTTCGAGTCTGCTGTGTTCCGTGAGTGCTGCAAGTTGCTGGGGAACATGAAGACCAGGATTACTCCATCGAGGCCACAGTCATGTGGAATGGGGGAAATTCAGTTGAACCCTGGGACAAAAACTGGCTAAGTACTGTGTAGAGGGACAAATGGAATGGGACCAGAAATTACTTGCGTTGCTGATGGCATATTGGTCTGCATCCGACAAGACACACCAGGCACACCCTTGCAAAACTGATGCTGGGCCACGAGCAATGATTACCAGTTGAACTGTTAATGGGAAGACCACCTGGTAAAGAGCTGTCTACAGACACCTCCAGCTATGCGAAGCATCTTCAGGAAGACTGGTTCAGGTATCAAGTTCGAGGAGTTCTGAAGTTTTCAGGCGAAGTGATGAAGCGCAAGTATAATGCCAGGAAAAGCGAGGTGAGCTTCAAGGAAGGTGGCAAAGTTTGGCTATACAATCCTCATTGGCAGAAGGGACAGTCACCAATTCTGCAAAGCGCGCAGGATGGGCCCTACACTATGATGGACTGTCTTTCATGTGTAACATACTAGATTCAGGGAGACAGGAAGACTCGGCCAAAGGTAGTACACGTGAATCGTCTGTGGCAGTATCATGGGCCAGGACAGTATGGCTAGGTCATCTTCAAGGAATTGTGCACATGAACAACAGATGATGTTCAGGAGGACCAAAGGGCTGAACCAGAAGAGGATGGTGACAGTTTCTCAAGGGAAGAAGTGAATCAGGAAGAGGATCAAGTCATTCCAGGAAGAGTGGACTGTGCGGAGGAGCAGGGATGTCGTCAGAATTGTCATAGAAGAAAACCTGGTAAGTTGAAGGATTGTTTTGTGTATGATTAAATGTTTAGTTTGGATTTCAGATTATGTTTGTAAACTTTGTGTACTTTTGTCGGGATGGCAAAAAGACTAGGGACAGGGTAATGTAGATACTGGAAAATTCCCTATGGTTCGCGCATTTCAAGTTGCCAGAGTTGCCGAGTACCCTGCTATTGTGAGCTAAGGTATGTTGTAAGGTCATGCGTTAATCTTAATTTTTTTCTCCCTGTAACGTATCTCGATGATTGTTTATTAAGTTATGTAATTTACTTTTGGATGTCTCAGATTAGGAACTGTTGTCGCTAGGGGCAACTAGAACAATCAAGTAGTGAGGAGAGTTATTAATAGTCCGTGAACCATGTACCCCAACTTAGGGCAATCGGCACCGTTCAAGGTGGCCAGTTCTAATAGGCATATTCTGAAAGATAGACATCTGATGATCACATTATGCATGATAGCAATTTGGAATCGGTAGTTTACCCTCCACAAAGCCCATCAAAGAAGATGCCCCTAATACTCAGAATTACGTCAAATAAATCTGTAAATTTTTACCACAGTCTGATGAATTGATACATTTGTGATAGAATATAAAACAAAATATACAGTTTTTATTTTCTTTATGATACAAACATATTCTGTTGAAAATGAAGACATAAATCCTATTAAAATTATTGTATTTTGGGAATACACTCATTGTTGGAAAGACTAATGTCTGGAGAATGTTGATGATTATCATTTTTTTTCCTAGTCATCCTCATCTTCATAATCATCATCGTCATCATCATAAGCATTATCACATTCATTTTTTCTGTCGGCATCTTCATCAGTTGGCTGGTTCTCACATGTTAACAGTCTGCAGAGTTCCAAACACTTCAACCCATTGACAGCACAGCTACATTTGTGTGGTGTGCAAGACTGTTACTGTGAGTTTTTCTTGTCCTCCGATGATTTTCACCTCCCAACCATATGCACTGAGTGTTGATACTTGTGGGTATTGTTCCAGACATCTTCAGATAGCTGTCTGAAAATATGCACGAAAAATGTGTTTTTGCAAAGCATTACTGCAGGATGGTAGATGGTGTTGCTCATTATGTCCTTTTTTGTATGCAAACAGCCCATAGCGCAATTCATTAACTTTTTCCGTAGCAGTTTTTCTATATAGCCTACAAGTGAATGATTCTAGCCTGTCCCATGGAGGCTGGGGTACAGGCCATTCTTTCCCAAAATCACAGAATATTTTCTGTAGCTGAATGTCATCCTTCAACATTTTAAAGGCGCTCAGTTTCTGACCTCCAGCAAATGTGCTGACTGAATCACATCCGGCAAAACTGTGCATTCCAATAATTGCCTCACCAAACAGATTCACCTAGAATCCTGGCGACTTTCCGTACCTCTGTTTATCTCACTGTAGCCTGGTTTCCACTTTTCCAATAAAGTGAGGTAGCAATGTCTTTATTGAAGGCTAGCAGCAAAAGGAACACATCTGTATAATCTGAAACGATGATAACTGTCTCGAAACCACAGGTCGCTGCATGAGCTGAGTGTAAAAGGGTACGTGTGTCAGCCTTTACTTGGGTTGTCTTTAGCTCTGCCACAATGTCACAACTTTGGGCATTTATCTGATGACAGATATGCATGTGACAAATAAAGTTTTGTCATTTAGTCTGTTGACATGTTTCTCCTGCTTCCATTCAAGGGCAAGGAACTGAATGAGAAAAGTGTTGTTGCTTGTGGAGGTAAGAAATTTTCTCCACTGAACCACAAGCTGTTTGGATTGAATGTTTTTGTATTCTATGCTATGGATGTAGATTGGCTTAACTGTCTCTCAGCATTATTTTATAGAGTTTTCATTATAAACATCAAAGACAATATCTAATCTGTCATGAAGGGCCTTTGACAAAACCAAAGATTCAATGTCTCCAAAGATTTTCCCTCCTTTTATCTTGGGAACAACAGCCATCCGTCTACTATGTAAGCAGATGTTGGAGGAATCACTTCTTGTGCAGATACATTTTTTTTTAACTCCTTGGAAAGTACAGACTTGGCCGTTTTCCTCGGCAGGCCATCAGCTGTAGCAAGCGACCATGGCAAGGGACCTAGTGCGAATTTTAAAACCTTCATGTCAAGTTCCTGTATCTGTGCCATCATTTGCATATTGCCAAAGAGTCAAGTGGTTGCTCTCAGAATGACATGTCTGCCATTGGATTTCACTCTCTTGGTTTTACAGGTTTTACTGAAAGTCTTGAGCTTCATTCTGGGAAGATCATGGAATTTGATCAGTGGAGGACTGGTCTCTAGTCTCATCACTTTGACGTTCATGTAAGCATTTTCACCACGATTATGTTCTTCTTTTAGATCTGCTACATCATCTGGAGCTACAGTGGGACTTACAATGTTGACAAGCTCGCTTGATTCTTTGAAAGGATTCACCAAATCACCTACGACACTAGCAACTGAACAAACAGGAGTTTTGTCTTTCAGCATTCGTGGCTTGCGCATGTCTGGTTTGTTTAGCTGAACTATCTCACGCAGCATCCTGGCGTAAGTACTTCTGTAGTCTGCAGTTAGATAATATTATCTGAAGGACTAGTATTCAAACTAAAGCAGCAGGTTCCACCTCCAGTTCTGGTGTCTTTGTTAACTGTTTCTTCTGTTGCTTGGTCAACAGGGATGCATCCAAATGTACTGGAGTCTCCTATCTGAACAGCAAACCAGCCTTCTTTGAAGCTGTCATAGACATCTGTATTTGTGTCAGACAAGTTAGACATTTCAGCAAAATACACATTGAGATAGCATGCATAGTTGACTTTGTCATACACAAAGCACCATGAAATCAATGAACGGATGCATGCCACATGGAGCTCCCGATTTCCCACCCTTGTAGCCCGTAGCAGACCAAGCAATACAGTGGCAATGTCAATGTAGCTCATCCAGAATTCTGACAAGTACCATTTCATGTTGAAGAAAATCTATGCATAATGCAAAGTAATGAAGCAAACCATCAAGTTCCGTATTTGACATCGTCTGTTCATGCATCTCTGAGCAAAGATTTTCATGAAGGTCATGAATAATATATAGCCCTTCTTCAATGTGTGGTGAATGATCTTGTTCCATCAATGGGATGAATTCCTTGAAGACAATGCGGAGTAAAGTTTCGTATATATATTTGTGAGTTCTGGCTGTTCTCTTGTCCTGGCGGTCTTCCTTGACACCAGCGACTGATCCTTCTGCAACAATACCAGCTTCCATTATAATGTCTTTCAACCCATTTTCCAGCAGTGGAAAGTAGATTCCACATAGTATGCAATGCACCTATCTGCAAGATAACATTTTTGAATCTGTCAGCATGTTTCCACACAATCTCTACAGACTTAGGATAGATTGCCTGATCAAACACAACTACTATTTTGGAAAGGTTGAGGGTGTCCTTGATCTGCACTGAGTTCTTTGATATTTCATGTGTGGTTTCCATATCAGTTGCTGGGGCATTGCTAGTTGGGAAATATCCTAAGTTATCTTTTGTCACTGTCAGGTCTCTTCTCATGACAATATTGACGCCTGTCTATCCCATCACTTAATGTTGGTTCTCTCCGACCTGTCTTGTAAGCATCCATACAAGATTCTTCCTGTGTGCCTCAGCAGTCACATTATTTCTATCAAAGTCAACACTTTTGAGGTTAGAAGGACCGACTTGCTTCCCTGGTACGTAGACAGTCAAGGGGTCCTGGCGTAATGTCAGGATTCTTTTCTTGTTTTCCTGAATAGCTTGAACAGGAGGTTTGTGTGGCTTTGGTCCAAATATCTGTGGCTGTACAATTATACCTTTAACTCTGTGAGATGTTCCCTCTCCTGTCAGGGTCTCCTGTAGTTGATCAACGTTTTCTCATGCAAAAGTTGTAAATACATGATCTTGTCTATTTTCTCGTAGGATAATGTTATCTGTAGCACCAGCGATCTTTAGCAGGCACAGAGCAGTTTAATTTTCTTCTATAGTAGTGTATGACGCTTCATGACCAAGCCTGTTCAAAATCCAGATTAGCTTAACATTGCCGGTCAGTTCATTTACAGCCGATGGCAGAAGTACATATTTAGGTCGAACTTGAGATCCCCCACTCACTGCATATAAAAGATCCTGAGCAAGTGAGTCAACTATCAATGAACTTAGTTTTCAGGATTGTTTGGAAGGCACATCTCCAGTGATCAGTGGAAAAATGAACTTTCTTACATTTTCTGGGATTTTCACACTACTAGTTAAGGCTGAGGGTAGAAATGGCCATTGTCTGTTATCATCCTGGTCTTTTATTACAGATCTTAGTTGTAACACTGCTCTCTCCAGTGTCTGCTGAACACTAGTATAGTTTTCCTGAAGTATTTTCAGCTTCCTCTTTAGCTGCTGTTTTTCACGTGCCAGGTCATAGGCAGTTAAGCTGTATGGAAATGCCAATAGCTTTCGCTTTTCATCGGCAAATATATGAAGCACGTCTCCAAGATCAGCTTCAAGTTTCCTTCGAAAGTGTTTCTTAGGGGACTCTCGTATTTCCACTCTAAGGGACAGCATGTGGTCCTGTAACACATTTGTAAGCACAGCTAGTTTCATAACTTGAGTGATTTAAACAGTTCACATAGGATATACTACAACAAGTGGTCATAGGCATCCCTTTCAGCCTCCTTGTACTTGTAATCAATGTCCTCAGGATCATACAGAATGTCTGTATCAGTACCGTCTTGTATACCGTTTAAGTTGGTATAAAGTCTGCAGCAGGACTTATGATACTATGCCTCTGCTGCAACAAGCTCTCTTGCGGTGAGAGCTAGAATTCTGGTGTCATTACACTTTTGTTGCTACTTCTGGTATCTTGAGTCTGCTTGTAATTCAGCACACTTTATCAAAGGCTGTCTGGTTCTTGGCTCTTTTATGTATTGTGTTGCCTTTTCCAGTGGGCAAAATATACAAGATTTACCTAAAACTCTTGAGGTTGAGGCCTGTTTCCTTGCAGAACGTCGCTTCACCTGTGAAAGGGAGCCGTCATCTTTGCCTACAAGTTGATCCAAATCACGCTTCATAGAGAACATCCGGTGAAATTTTCTGTTATATAATACCTCCGGCATATCTCCCTCTCCTACGGTTGTAGCAATGTCCAGCAGCATTGTGTGCTGTCTTATTCTGGCAGCTCTAAGAACAGTGTTCCAAGAATCAAGTATGGATTATGCATGCCTTCTCTGTATGCTGATCCATCTTCACGGTGCTGAATAACGTTCACTCATGCACCTGATAAGAAACAAGATAATTAAAGAAATGAGACAAGAATGAAATCAGCATATGCTGAGGTAAGCACATGTATGCCAAGTAAGTATGTCAAAATTTTGTGAATTATATCACATTCCTGGGAAGTATATTTATTTAAGGCTTGTGAGAATGCCAGGTGCTACATAGCAGTATATTGTAGGGGGTCAAATTTGGCGCCGTTTTTCACTACAACTATCAAATGGATTTTAATGATACTTGACAGTCTTATCTAATATACATTCCTTGATGTTAAACTGTTTGACGTTTTGTGAACGGAATGACTGTGACAAAGAGAAAGCATTAAGAAACCACAAACCTTTGATGATGTCAGGCTCATTTATTATTCTCTGGATTTTATAACATTTTGCACAGTGTATTCCTATAACCAACACTCCACTCAACAAAACATGAATTACAAACAACACAATGATTATTAAAAGTGAGTTAAACCCACATGTGTGCACACCCCACCATCAACCCTATTTTCCGAATCTTCGGAAAACAGATTTTCAACACAAATTTGCAGCTGTTTAGCCAGTATAAGCTACCTGTTTGGGATTGCTATCATGCAGATTCTCAGTGCCTATGGGTAGATCTTTGAAATGAAACAAATAAACCTTGTTCACCTTTTGTGGTACTGACCACTCCAGGTTCCTCACAGACTCAATGGGATGGGGGACAGAGTAGAGGAGGATCAGTCAGTTTTACATGTGGCCTTGTGAAGTTAGTGTAGCTCTGGAGTTGTGAAGCAGACAGTGTAATTACGTGGCAAAGAAAGACAACGAAAGTCAGAAGAATGTTTTATTAAGACGCCTGAGTTGATCTTGTGTACATTGAAAGGCTGACCCTACAAAGAATTATTCACTGGGCAATGTTCTTCCTATACTGAATTACTGTTGTTGGAGCCTGTGGCAGTGTGGGACGAGGACGTAAGAATCTAAATATGTGAAAAAAAAAAATCACTTCCCTAAATATATGGAAAAATCCAAAATTCACAAAATATGAAAAAAGTCCTAATCTTTGAAAAAATAACTTCAGTTTAAATGTATGAAAATTAAAAGCTGAGTATATCAATGATAAAAATTTTTAAATATATGAAAAATCACTTCAGATTTAAATAAATAAAAAATCACTTACATCTAAATATATAAATGACCATAATGTCTAAATCTGTGTAAAAAATAAGCTACGAATCTAACTCTTTAACCCTTAGCCGCCGGAGTGTTACCGGCAGCTGCCCACTCCTCCCTACGGGCGATTTGCGAGATTTTGGAAAATAATACCCTTACTTCAAACCCTTGTATCTGACAGACTATAAAAGCTAGAGAATTCAATGAAAGTTCATAAGACTCACCAACTCTTCCTCTTTCTCGAGGTCTGCAGGTGGTCCCGTCGTTGAGTAACGATGAGTTGAAGACAAGTGGTTTTTCACGTTTTGGCGCGCGGCTCTGAGCGTGCGCCACTGGCAATGGCCTTGGCCCGGCCGCGAAATTTTTTTTCCTGCCCAGTTCCGTCACTTTGCACATATGGCAACGTTGCCCTGTGTTTAGTTTGGCAACGCCGCGCAGCAGTGAGCCATATCGGATGCCAGGTTTAGTATTCATCACAATTATTTACCTTTTTTATGCTTGACTATAAATATAATACCTGACTATCTATATTTTACATGGATTGAAAGAATAATAGAGACATAGAGGTCATATAGTTTTCGCTGCCTTAGCTTAAATAAATATAAAAAGGGGCCATACCACTGTCTTTACTTCGTCACTCGTCTGCTGAGAGAGAGAGAGAGAGAGAGAGTTTGAAACAGTATAAAATAATAGCATGCAGGGTCATCAATAAAAAGTGAGTATGCAAGGAAGATACTCTCTACACTTTGCTAAAATTAGTTATATGTTGATTTAATGAAAATGCGGTACGTCTTAGGGGTGGTACATGACTGTTCGTTGAGAACACTTATTAGTAACATATGTTGTAGGCCTATACTACTTTACCTGTCATTTCTTGTCATTGCTCCCAGACGTACGATTCAATCAGCTGTGTTTACAGGAGAGAGAGAGAGACGGGTTAATGACCCATAATATTTTATCACCTAAAACGCTTTTCATGATCATTCTTAAGGGTTAACCTTGGTAATTTCTGCTGCAAGCTGGGAAATATTGGTATCAATGATGCCTGAATATCAATGTTTCATTAGACATTTTCTTAGGTATATATGTCAGGTTATTTTTCAGATTATTTTCTTGTTTTTCTTAGGTATATTAGTAAAATCATTTGTCAGGTTAGATTTCAAATTATTTTCTTGTTTTTCTTAGGTATATTAGTAAAATCATATGTCAGGTTACATTGCAGATTATTTTCATGTTCTCATGTCCTTTATTTCATGTTAAGTATGCTTGAAGGGTTTTTGTATTTGATGAAATGCAAAGCTTTATTTGTTACGGTATAATCTTTATTAAATATTACACAGCACCAGGCACCATATGCTATTTCCCATGTGCTGATGACAGGCATTGGGTCAGACATGAGACATTATAGACCATTGTGTGCAAAATAAGTAAATCAAGAGAAACAAGGAATTAAAAAAATAAACTCACTTAATATATTCTACTTGGTAATAGCATTGGGCTGGGAACACATTTGCTGATCTTCAGTGAGGGACTGAATGTAAAATAATGATTGGAAAATAAGCAATTATTGTTGTCAAATTAAGGGTCTACTTTGTTGTTCGTGAATAATCTCAGACAGTCTGTGCAACTGACCCATCTACCATAGGCAAGCAATCGCCCCTGCAAGTTTATCCTATGCAGTGGTTTTGGCGCCCCTTCGGTCCCAAGTCAGTCCTTTTCAGCTCTTCACTGTCCCTCCTTTCCTTCTTTTATCCTTGTGCTTGCTGTCCCTCCTTTCCTTCTTTTACCCTTGTGCTTGCTGTCCCTCCTCTCTGTCTTGTCCTTTACATTTCATGGGGGTGATGTGAAGCCCACCGAGGTGCCCCTGTTAACTGGGTGGAATGTGCGACTGCAGCTTCCACCTAGGAGCCAAACCTTCACAATATTCCTGCTCCTCACCGTCGTGGAGTGCTGTCTGTCGCAAGGGAACATATGTCAACTGCATGGGATTATCTTGCATGAGCAATTGCTCGCCTGTGGTACATGGGTCAGTTGTACACACTGATTGGGGTTATCATACAACAACAATAACAACAACTTCCAATCACTTAGTACGAAAGACCAGGCAACAAAGAAGGTACAAATGACAAACAGAACCAGAGGGATAGAAAGAGAGCTGAAAGTGAGGATTATGATGCAGGTGGTCAATGAAAATTGGTGGCAACAATTTTTTTCCTTTTTTCTTTTTATATGGTACGTCATTAGACCCTCACCACGAGTGAACAGTATCCTCATATGAGGAGGGGACTAGTTGTTGTTGTATAATAACCCCATTCAGTCTGGACAACTGACCCATCTACCACAGACAACCAATCACTCCTGCAGGGTTATCATAAACAGTGGACTTATGCTCCCTGTCGACAAACAGCACCCAACAACAGAAAGGCACAGGGATAATTGCGAAGGTTGGCTCCTGGGTGGAAGCTGCATTCACATATTCCACTCAGTTAACAGGGGCACTTCGGTGGGCTTCACATCACCCCATGAAAGGTAAAGGACAAGACAAAGAGGAGGTACAGCAAGCACAAGGGAAAAGAAGGAAAGGAGGGACTGTGGAAGAGCTGAAAAGGACTGACTTGGGACCGAAGGGGCGCCAAAACCTTTTGAGTATTGTCCACATTATTCCAGATGATACCCTCCCTACAGGGGGAGGGGATTAGTAACTAGCAGTACCAAATACTGTAATCCTAATTGCAGGGGACTAGTAACCATCAATACCAAATATTATAATCCTAATTACAGGGGACTAGTAACCATCACCAACAAATATTATAATCCTAATTACAGGGGACTAGTACCCATCAGCACCAAATATTGTAATCCTAATTGCAGTGAAATACTGTGAACTAAGACATGATGACATTCTTTGGCCAAAAAATCACTTAGTATAAAGTTCAAGGGCAAAGGGGTATGTAAAAACTTTGAATGCCCATATCACAAAAGTAATTTCTTATGGAACATAAAAATTCTGATCAGTTCGGAAACTTAGTAACCTATTATAAATCTGTTTGCACTTTTGGATAAAGCATTGAAAGAACTATATTGTCTTGGAGCATCATTCCTCTAGGTACCATAACTTGATCACAAGAGGGAAGCAAGTGTGAAAAATGCATGAATAAATATAAGGCTGAATAAAAAAAATATTTAAAAAAAGTAATTCACATCCACAGATTCTAGTCCAGGACAATGTAGAGGAAGGTTATTCTAAATCCTTGTATAAAGGAAATTAACTTCAGATTACAATCCTCATATCTCACCTCATTTGACAAAAGGTATTAAATTATACATACATATAGACCTACCTAGGCCATTTTCCCTCTACATGGGAGTATAGCCCACGGCAGAAGGGAACACACACACACACACACACACAAAGTAGCCTCTATGGGATAGGTAATTGGAGCAACCTAATGGGACATGGGGGTTGATACCCTTAAGACCTGCTTATTTAGTTTTTAGATGCATGATTTTTACCTAATGCTATGTTCTTATTCACACATGAGGAAAGTCTGTGAGGGGTCTTGGCCCTTTTCTTGATGGGCTGCAAGACTGGAGTATGGTTTTCCTTCTCCTGTTCATTTAGAGGTCTTTTTACTGGTCTTCCACAACCGAGGCTTCTACGCCCTCCGAGCGCAGTTTTTCGGCGAGCAACAGCAGCTGGTTGAACCCCTATCAACTTGCCACTATGGTTTTGACGGCTAAGAGCTGCCCCAGAATATTTTCCAAAAGAGTAGAGATTTGATATTAAAGAAGCTTCAGTCTTCAAATTCCTCAGCGTTTGCAGAAAGCAATGCACTGGTTTCTGAAACACACTTGTGTTATTATTTGCTCTCTGCATCAGAATCCTGTTGATCTCACCTATGTCATTCTCCATCTGATTGACCTTTTCCCCTTCTTTTAGACTTGAGTTATTTTGGCTATCACTATCATAGTCTTCTATGCCTGTATTAGGTGCTATTAGAAGTGTAGATGGTGGGGAAGGTTCTTCATCCATAGATTTCCCACTGTTTGATGCCACAGGGTGAAGATCTTGACTCAAGCCTATACATTCTCCTTTTGCTTGCCTGTGGAGTGAGTTAAACCAATCCATTTCTCCTTCCTTTCCACATGCAATTTTATAGAATAATCTTCTGAGATTAGGTGAGAGTCTTGGATTTACATTAATGCTGCTAATGAAGTAGTGTTTTGCTACGATGTGCTGGTGCTTACAGGGATCTCCCGTGATTCCCACTGCACAAGAGCAAAAGCTGCCTCCATGTCAACATGGTAGCTCCTGTCAGGCTCTTTCTGAGAGGGCACTTCGTATTCATGAATACTGAGCTGTTTGATTTTGTCTTTTGACAAATTCCAGTTAGCAATTGATATGTAGCGAGATGTAACTGCCTGTTGCCATCTGTTATTAGCTACATCTATAAGTTTCTGTTTGTAGATATTTTCTAGTCTAGTGAAAAGAAAGTCCACTAGGTGTGGTACATTAAAAGCTTTGGTCCTGAAAAATATCTTGTCCTTCATCACCTTCATTGCAGCCTCACAAAAATTATTTGTGTTATTTCCCCCGACTAGAAGCTTACACCTGAAACAATGGGCCCACTCTTGTCGTCTTTGGTACAGTCTCTCCACATAAGTCATAAAACCATGATACTTGTTTGCCTTTTCATCCTTCTGGAGTGCATCATAGTGTCCTGTCATTTCTTCTTCTGTCTTAGCGTACAACATGTATTTAACTAGTTTAAGAATGTGAGGTCTGTGATCCTTCTCAACTTTATGCTTAGTATCCCACAGGAAACGCCACACTGCTTGAAGAATATGAAAAGAAGAAAGGAGCAGGGTAGAATCTTGATACACATTGTGTAAGGCTTTCCGCTCAGCTTCAGCATCATCCGTCATGAAGATTTGGGGTCCCTTTTGTCTGCCAAAGAAAGCATTAGTTGGAAAGAGATCCTTTAGAAGGCGGAATCCCTCTGTAAGAACTTTTTCTGATTCAGAACTTGTTACTAACAACCCAAGAGGTAACCCTCCTGCAACACTGTGAGTCATCATCAAGAAAACTCGGCAACCATGTCGATCTACTCCCTCCGAGCCATCTACAAAAACCAGCTCTCCACTTTGTCTAACATATTCATGTACACGTTTCATGAGGTCAGTGCAAAGGGCAACACATATGTCATTACCAACTCTTGCTAGATTGGCAGTCATGTCAATGGTATTGTATATGTCAATCATCTTTTGGAGATGATGCAACATGCTTTCTCCATCTGGCTCTCCATAGTTCTTCTTGAATTCCTTGTAATACAGTCTGGAAGAGATACACAAACCATTACTACAATGTACCAGAATGCATACTGTATTTACCAAGTCTAACTAAGCATCAAGCCCTCCCCTTCCACTCATATTTCTCTCCCTCATATACTCTTCTATCTTCTCCATTCATCTGACTGGTGGTCTGCCTCACATACTGCATCCATCAGTCTCAGTCCCATATAAATTTCTTGTAAACTCTGCATCTTGCATTCTCTGTTTATTTTAGAAACACTAATACAGTAGACCCTAGACGTAATGCTAAGAAATACTGTACTCATATCCACCATTTCATTTTACAATCAGTCTCTCACTGAAGACTAGCCTAATAAATGTTTCCCCATGATTTTGTTATTCATTACCATACAGACAAATAATAATTATACTGGGTTTGTGTTAAATGACAATAGTTAAATATGTGGGTGTTACCTTGAGGATTTACTGTAGCCTTCTGACTCAGACACCTAAACTCACATATATTATATATGACATATATACTGACATTCCTGTTTTAAATAACATTTGTTGACCTAATGCATGGTTAGCTATAACAGTAATACTACTGTATGTACAACTACACTGAAATAACATGATTAGGCACAACTGCGAAGGCTAGATTAGTTGAGACAGAATGCTACACAAATAAATATACTGATATATACTATAAACATGGAAATTACAGAAAACGTTTCAACAATAATTTGACTCCTTTGAAAAGTATGTTTACAATAAACAAGCAAAAAAATCTAAGCTGAATTGAACCATCCATATAATGCTCAATAGTATTATTCATATAACAGCATTGTCACTGGTAAATATTTGTGACTAAAACTCAAAATACTGTATTTACAGCTCATTAAGTTACCTGTAGCACCATTGCACATCAGGACATACTGCTCTGTCTGCAGAAACATGTGGATATTCCTCACCATGCTCTTCATACAGATCATACTTATATGCATGAAGAGCAGTTGATGGTGAATGGTTTGATTTGTACAGATTAAGGAAAATATTCTTGACTTCCTCACTAACGTCCCGGTGTTTCAGGGCATCAGAGCAGAGGACTGGATGATTGTGGTTGTAGGACAGAATCACAGTCATGGGCAGGGTTGTAGCATGAACATCACTGGATCTGGTTTGAATGAGATATTCAAAATATACAAAGAAATAGAAGGGACATCATGAATAGCACATATGTCTGGCTGCTAACTAGATGCCTAAGGTATACTGTAATTCCAAGAGAGTCTCATATATACAAGGAGGGAAATCATACTGCAAATTTCATCTCAGAATTGTCCATTACTTTTCATCAATATACTGCATTATGAAATATTCAAATGGTACCACGGTTATTTACGTGCATTTAACCCTAGTTTCATTTTTTTTTTCCTTCATGACAACATATACTGTAATAAGAAAATACAGTTTAGCTATATACTATGGAATACCTTATACATACCTGTTTCGCTTGGTGATAACTCGCTTCACAGTCACAGTCATGGTAGCTACGCAGTTGGTATTTTTTGATGCAAGTCTTTTATCAGCAGTCCGGGTTCTGGGTCTTGTATTGTGGTGACAACGGAGATGCTGTTGGAATGTGGTCTTTACCACAGGAAGACAACTTTCTGGCCAGTAGGATACTTCTTCCTGTCATATCGTAAAGTTGTTTTGGTTTTCTCTTGGAATTCTCTTATCCACCTACATGCAATTTCTCCCGAAGTGATCTTCAATCTCAGTACAGCATGGATGCTTCCTGTTGCAGTGGAGTACTCACACACTGTGTACTGGTACTGATCAGGTAGCAGTGCCTGAAAAGAAGAAAAATTGCAGTACTTAGTAAAACAAAAGAATGGGCCCCTTTTTTTTATGAAGACAAGAGGGAACCAAAGGCCTGAAAAGTTGTTCCCTCCCGGAAAGAAAAACAAGAGAATGCCAAAAACAATGACAAATTCAATGTACAGTTCCTCCGAGATGCCTGGACACATTGTGTTTAAAAGATTGGAGGTCATAGGTAGAGGGAAATACAGACAGAGGGAGACAGTTCCAGAGTTGACCTATATTAAAGGACAGAGTATTGGTTAACTCTTGCATTAGAGAGTTGTGGGGAAAGAACTTTTTAACTTAATTTATCTTGACCTCAACTAAGACTATGACAAATCTCTGGGTTGTTAGGTCAGGTCAGGCCGGATTATTAATGCTGTGTAAAAGTTACTAAAATTAATTGTTCAATCAAAATATGAATAAGAAAAGTGAAAATACCTGAAAAAATTATATAGGCATGCACCTGTTCTTTGGTTTGCCATTTTATCGCCTGTACATGTTTAAAAACTTTTCTGTCCTGCTCCACTCTCCTGTATCTCATTTGCCAAAATTCTACCCTTGCTCAACACTATTATACTAGACTTTCAGAAGCTGGCACCCTTTCTCGTTCTCACACAAATCTACCTATTTTGCAGATCCAATCAATTACAGTTTTCCTACAAACTCAGCTAATCTTCACATACCTTCATCTTTCATGTTTTACAACTTTAACTTTTAACGTACATCAAGTAGCTGTAGATCCTGATGAACTGAAGCTGTATGTGACTCTATTGAGCATATATTCAGCTTGTCACTGCACAACTGAGTGAGAAAATTTGAATATATTAGCTACAACAATTACAATAATTTCACATTACTGTAGGCCCACACCAAAGCACATACGTACTGTTGAGTAAGAATGTGCTGCTGGGCAACTTGCACTTCGCTAACTGATACCTATAAAGCAGTTTGTGTTGGATAGATCACAAGAAGGGGAATTAGTAAAGACCTAATTCTTTTGCAAATGAAGCTATGATCCATGAAGGTATGCAGAAATGCATCTGAACTTTAAATTAGACAAACAGGTTCATTTTGAAATACCAAAATATACAAATCAAGAGACAGCCAGACGAGTGGATTTTGCTAAGAGCTCTATGGATGTTTTTCTCACCATACAGTATATACACCTCTAAAAATATGAGACATCTTGAGTAAGGAATGTCTCAAGTCAAAAATGACGTTTTCTCGGATAGCCTAAAATAGTTGGGACTGGTAAAGAGTTGGTGAGTATGAACTTGTCTCTGGGAAACCCTCACTAAACTCCAAGGATGGATGACAGAAGGTATTATTTCAGTTTCGGACATCTCTGGCATTCATTTATATATATATATATATATATATATATATATATATATATATATATAACTTTATTTTTTTGGTATTTTAGGCAATTTGAAGAAACTTTTCTTTATGGCATATTGGTTTTATCATCAAACCAGCCAGGTGAAGAATTCATTGTTTTTTATACATATTTTTGGTATGTTAGACAATTCTAAGAAAGACATCTTCAATGGCAATTTTTCTCAGAAATTATTTCTATTTTACTCGGTAAAGATAGGTTATGTTAGGTTCTTTGGTTCTTTTAGTGAGTAAAATTTAAATAATTTCCGGTAAATATGCCATAGAAGACAAGTTTCTTATTACAACTGTCTAAAATGACAAAAAAAGTATAAAAAACAATGAATTCCTAGCCTGGTTGGTTCGATAATTTTACCGGTATTTTTTCCAAAAATTATTACCTCCCGAAAGGAGGTTATGTTTTACCGGTGTTTATTTGTTTGTTTGTCTGTTTCTCATCAGGATAACTAAAAAAAAAATACTCGATCAATTTCAATGGAACTTGGTGGACAGGTTCGGAATGACCCAAGAACAGATCGATTAAATGTTGATTATCCTGATCCGAATAAGGATTTTGGATCCAGATCCGGAGGAAACGGCTTGACCCATTTTCATGAAACTCAAGATATGTTGCCCCTATAACAAGGACAAACATATCTGACTTTTGAGATGATCCGTATCCGGATCCGGGTTTTGGATCCATTTGATTGCGAGCAACTTTACGCAAAAACTACTCAATTTCAATGAAATTTGGTGGACATGTTCGTTATGATCCAAGGACAAAGTGATTAGATTTTAGTGATGATCCGGATCTGAAAACAGATTTTGGATCCGGATCCGGAGGAAACGGCTTGACCTATTTTCACAAAATTTTATAGATATTTTGCCCCTAAGGCAAGGACGAACATACTTAATTTTGGAGATGATCCGAAACTGGATACAGATTCTGGATAATATGTGGCATGGCGAAGAATATGAGCTCTACTGAGTGCCCTCTAGTTTTTATTTTACTCCTCAAGGATAGGTTAGGTAAGGTTGGGCTGGTTCTTTTAATGAGTAAAATTGAAATTATTTCCCGTAAATATGCCACACGATAAAGGAAAGTTACTTAGAAGTCTAAAATAATGATATATATATATATATATATATATATATATATATATATATATATATATAAACATGAATTTCAGAGACGTCCAAAACTTAGAATTTACCACACAAAAGTTCCTCCATGCTTTGTCAAGATACACCATTTTTGCTCTTGCTACAATGCCTTTTCCATATAGGGGAAAACAGTCTCTCCTCTATATATATTCCCACTTCTCCATATGTGGCCTCCCAGAACCCACTGTTGAACTCACCTGACCCGACTCTCATGGCCTTGCTGTATCCCTATTATTCTTCTGTTAGCGTCCACTCTCTGGTTATATATAATAGGCAGGCCTACGCATGATGCTCACTCTAAAAACTAACCAAGTTACTGTTATTAACAACCCCGTTACACCATAGCTTACCTTGAAGTTGATTCATGACCAGCAGATCCAGTGATGCGCGGCGCCATTGCCGATTGTAAACACAGCTGATTGAATCGTACGTCTGGGAGCAATGACAAGAAATGACAGGGAAAGTAGTATAGACCTACAACATATGTTACTGATAAGTGTTCTCAACGAGCAGTCATGTACCACCCCTAAATCAACATATAAATCAACACATTAAATCAACATATAACTAATTTTAGCAAAGTGTAGACAGTATCTTCTCTCTCTCTCTCTCAGCAGACGAGTGACGAAGTCAAGACAGTGGTATGGCCCCTTTTTATATTTATCTAAGTTAAGGCAGCGAAAACTATATGACCTCTATGTCTCTATTATACTTTCAATCCATGAAAAATATAGATAGTCAGGTATTATATTTATAGTCAAGCATAAAAAAAGTAAATAATTGGGATGAATACTAAACCTGGCATCCGATATGGCTCACTGCTGCGCGGCGTTGCCAAACTAAACACAGGGCAACGTGCCATATGAGCAAAGTGACGGAACTGGGCAGGAAAAAAAATTTCGCGGCCCGGCCGGCTAGCGTTGGCAGCACTGACTGGAGTGGTGATTGTAACACTGCCCGTGCGTCTTTCGGAATGCGGAATATTCCACTCGTTTTTCCTACTCCTCCTTACTCACCGCCGTGAAAATGAGTCATCACCCGGTTCATGTGGCTCACTCAAGGATTTACCGCCCACACCACCGTGCTACTGTGCCTTGGGGGTGTGTGGGAAAAGAAATATCTCGTCGTTTTTCTGTACTCACTTCTTCCGTAAATAATCATATTTCTCCTTTACTAAGACACTTAGAACTGCACTTTACATCACGATTATGGGTAATTGCACTTTGACAAGTAAGTGCTGTTGCTCTTTCACGCATGATCGTAGAGTATGAGGTAATTATTTGTACTGTAAATCAGACTGCTTTGTACTAACCAGGGTTATAGTGAAAATCATATAAATGTTTTACACAACTAACATTATTTGTACTTCACATCACAGATACACTGAAGCTCATAATTGGCACAATTCCCCTGAGTATTGAGTGAAATAATTTAGGTATAGCGAAGCAGGTATTGTTCATTTGGCCCGCTCACAAGTGGTTTTCTTTCATGTAACAGGTAGGCAAACTCAAGGTATATCCAATAATTTTCTAACCAATATCCAATAAACAGTATCAACTCCTATATTGCACTTACTGTAAATCACTTATATGCACTTGTAGAACCTATAAAAGACTTATTTCTTAGCACTTTCTATAATTCACTTGTAATATCACACATTTCACTCATTTATGAAAATACACAAACTTCTGCACTGCTGTACACTATTTACATTTCCCTACACACCTGTTCAGTATCATACCACTCCCAAAGGGCCTGATTGTGGAGATTCTGTCCTTGAAGTGGTAGACTGAGGTGTGGGAGAGCGCTGGAGGAAGATACTTTGGCATGCAGGCGGCGACAGTGTGGGGGAAACGGTTCTGTGGCGTTTTTTTCCGCAGATGACCGCTATGTCCGCGTCCTGGGTCATCTTGCGCCTCCTCATCGCTGAAATCATCACTCTCATAGACTGACCCTTCCTCCTGGAGAAGTCGGAGAGCCCTCTCTGACGTCGGAGGGCGAGTAGGGGTTGGAGAGAGAGAGAGAGAGAGAGAGCTCTCCACATCGTAGCTTTTTTTCTCCTCAGAGGACGTACTCTACCTGAGTGCAAGAGAGGAGACAGTATCGTCAAGGGCACGTCGTATGACACTATCACTAAGCCCTTTACGTGGCACTAAGGGCTGAATTTTCGCGGGGGTTGATGAGGCAATCGGCCCTTCATGCGGTGGGACAGAATCGGACGATGTCAAGGAAGATGACATAGTTCCTCTCACTACCAGTGTCGAGCGCAAACTGAACCGTGCAACTGCGGGGTATCTGGGGGTCCTACCTACCCCTTAGGTATCACAGAAAATGGTCCTGCTCTTAAAAACAGTGGCAAGAAGGTGAGTGCGGTATATCAAGTCAGCCAGTGGCCCTCCGCGCCCTGAATCCTGTCGTGCATACACGTCAGCCGGCGGATAGGGGTTAAAGGAACCGGGTATAAGATCATCAGTAACCCTGGCTCGGTTACGGTTTCAATTTGGACCCATGTTAATAAAGTATTGTTTTTTTTATTAAAGATTCCCTCATGTATAATTCTCCAAAGTTACGTCCTTTCCTCCTGAGACCCTGATCTCCGCTTCAGGTACCATTTTTGCTCTATGTGCTAAGTTTGATTTTCCCAGGATGATTACATGTCCATTTATTTTTCCTTAGGCAAAACTTCACCTATACTTACCTAACTAACAAACTAACATAACTTGGTACTCAGGAAACAAAGCTATCTTAACCTAGACTTTCCTGCATAAGAAATAGTGCAAAAATGGGACAGAGAAGGGAAAACATGCTCCCAGAACACCTAGGCCGGTATTCTCATCGGTTAAGAAAGCTCTTTAACCCCTTTTCTTCAACGACGTACTTTGCTTTTTACACCTTGCTGTCCTTGTTTGTGTTATATAATTACTTAAAACATCACCATACTCTACATAAATAACTTGCAAAGGATTTTGACTACCCATATTAAAAAATAAATCGCTATGGAGGAGATGTTAGGGAGCTTCCGACGAGAATACGGACCCGTGTGTATGTCTGCATCCCTCTATAAAGTATCATAATACTCACAGAACTCTTTGTGAGCAGGTCAGTGCGATTTCTACGTTGGCCGGAGCACCTACTTTTCACTACCACTGACGATAATGGCGCAGAAAAACAGTCCTGTTTCGCCTGCTGTGGATAGGGGGTAAGTATGCTGAAGAGAATGACCAAAACAAAATGAAAAACACTCATTACACCCAGATATGCGTGGCCAAATAGCCTTCACTAACACTAATTCAGTGACTTGCGTTTTTAAAGTGAAAAATTTATGTGAGTAGAGTGACACTTAATTTATCCGAAGATAGGAAACGTGGAGGACTAAGAATTATAGTTAATGCCTGTAGTTAGTAGCAGTAGCCTAGTAGAGGTAATAATAGTCATAGTGGTGGTGGTGGTAGTAATAGTAGCAGTAGTAACAATGGTGGTGGTAGCAATAGTAAAATTGGTGAAGACAGGAAACGTAGGGGACTAAGAAGAAGAAGAAGAATGGTTAATGGAAGTAGTTAGTAGTAGTAGTAGAGGTAATATTAGTAACTGATGGTGATAGTAGTAGTAATAGTAGTAGCACTGTTGGTGATAGCAATAGTAGTAGTATTGATTGTAGTTGCAGTAGGAGTAGTAGTAGTAGAATAGTGGTGGTGATTGTAGTAGTAGTGGCAGTAGTAGTAGTAGCTATACTGGTGGTGGTAATAGTAGTAGTAGTAATATTAGTGGTGGTGATAACAGTAGTAGTAGTAATATTGGTGGTGGTGGTGTAGTAGTAACAGTAGTAGTTGCAGTAGTAGTTGCAGTAGCAGTAGTGCATTCATCATGATGAAGTACGCGACCTCACTGCGAAAATGCTACAGCAAATATGCCATGATGTCACCATAGAGCCAGCTCTGCTGCCTCTAGGCGGTGAGCACTTCATACACAGAACACCAAACACATCAAATGATGCAAGAGTGGATGTCAGTGTTGAGGTTTCTGGACACTTGGGCAGAGGGCTTTCTGCGATTTTGGGATATTTGATCCTCTGGCAGCATGTCTCAGCGAACTGTCTCTCGAGGCTGCACACAAGAGGAATGAACAGGAAACAAATTATCAAAAAAGGATCCAGCATGTGGATCACGGTCGATTCACTGCCCTTGTTTTCACAGCATCAGGTGGGATGGGTCCAGAGGCGGTGAGATTCTCCCCTAGACTGGCACAGGTTCTTTCTGAGAAGAAGCATCAACCTCAGAGTTCTGTTATGACCTGGATTAGATGTCGACTGTCATTCTCCCTTCTGAGGTCTGCACTCCTATGCCTCAGGGGCACAAGATCATCAGCCCTCAACCCTGTCTCTCTGGTGGGTATGAATTACGAAGCTACTGTGATCGGGAGCCACATAGACCAACGACTCCAATAGATTAATGTCTTTATAAGTACTGTAATGTTAATGAGAAAAATAAAGTAATAATAATAGTAATGTATAGCTGGTAACCACAGTCTTTGGGCATGTTTTGGGCCAACAGATTGTATGATAAGGGCCAGTGTTAATCTTCACATTACTATTCGAAATGGTGAACTGAATTATGAAAGTTGGTTTTGATCTTCACAAGAAAATTCCCAGATGGATGGAGGTGAAATTAGAAAAGAAATCGTTGTAGTAGTAGTAGTAGTAGTAGTAAGTAGTAGTTGTGGTGGTGGTGGTGGTAGCAGCACCAGCAGTATATTATTATTATTATTTTGTAGTAGTAGTAGTAGTATAGTAATAGTAATAGTTGTAGTAGTAGTAGGAGTTGTTGTTGTGGTAGTGGTGGAGGTGGTGGTAGTAGTAGTAGTAGTAGTAGTAATAGTAGTAGCAGTAACAGTGGTGGTGGTGGTGTTATGGTGGTTGTAGTAGTAGTAGTAGTAGTAGTAGCAGTAGCAGCAGAGGCGGTATATTATTCTTATTATACATATTTTTTTGTTCTTCTTCTTGTTGTGACCCCAGGCTCATCTAGACGTAAATCTGGTGTAATTTTCTTGTCTTAATATTACCATCATGGAGAAGGCAAAGTTATATTGTTCATTAAAACGTACATGGAAACTGAAATTAACAAATACAGATTGTATGTGTGTGTGTGTGTGTGTGTGTGTGTGTGTGTGTGTGTGTGTGTGTGTTATGCTAGTTGATCTGATACTGCACGAATCCTTAAGTTACAGACAAGAAAATAATTATCACTGGGTCATGGCTCCTTGATACCACCAGAGGAGGTAAGGTCTATATATCTATCTATCTGTCTATAGCCAGACGTCTTAATCCCCTGAGGGGTGGCCACAAACAAATCGTCTCCCAGTTTGCCTGGCCTCTGCATTTTGCTGCCCCCTTCAAATTTATACCCCCCCTCTCTCATCATCTGTCCATTTCATTCTTGGTCACCCTATCCCCCTTTCCCCTGCATATGAGACATACACTCTTCTCCTCAGTCTCTCATTCTCCATCCTCTCCACATGACCACATGAGGTAAGGTACAACATAAAAATGTACGAAAGCGCTAAACCCTTACGTTGCTTATTTTCATCATCACACCCAGTGGACTGAATTATGCTGTTGAGTTGCGGTTTCTTCCAGTCCATCATCCTACACCTCGTGGGACAGAAATGTGACTGAGAGGCTGTTTTCCGGTTGAATCGGTGTAACACTGGGAAGCTGCCCCTCTACAACACAAATATGTAAATGAATATGTGGCTAAGCACGCCTTGGCATCTGAGGAAGTGAAAAAAAAAAAATGAAGGATGGAAAATATTAATATATGGAGGACTATATAATTCTGGATATAACCACGCACGTATAAATTAAACAGCGCTTGCACTTTTGATACAATATAAATGTGTACCAAACATTTGACGCACTATTTAGCCTCCCGCACTATGTTGGTAAATTTGCCGTCACATTATCTTTGAAATGCCAGGGAGTCTATCAAAGGTATTATGTTATTTATGGGCATCACACTGAACCGATCTTTGCTGAATAATGAGATTACGTAAATAACAAACAGCATTACATGAACTGCAATCGAAGATAGGATGTATACTCTGCACATGATGCTTGGCAATTAAGGATTCAACTAGACAACATGAATAAACATTGCCATTTGAATATTAATGCAGTTATTCGTATTATGATCATATAAATGTTTTATGCATATACTATGTTATTTCCATATTTGTCATTACTGTTTAAGCAAGTAGCCTGTCATCTTTTTTTTTTTTTTATGCTAGGAAGGACCTAAAGGCCACGAGCCCACAGTAACTATTCCTTCCAAGAGAAAAACAAAACACAAGGGAGAGCCAAATCCAAGATCTGATCATTTCGACATGCCTGGACACACTGCGTTTGAAAGATTGGAGATCATAGCTAGCAGGAAACACAGACAGAGGGACACAGTTCCAGAGTTGACCTATTTCATAAATGAAGGACTGGGAGTAACGGTTAACTGTTTCATTAGACAGTTGGACAGAAAAGGGATGAAAGTATGCTGCTAGACGGGTACTATGCGTCCATCGTAGAGGTGGAGGAATTCAAGCAGACAGTTCAGAGGACCAGTGACCATTGAAGTAGCAATAGGAAAGTGATAATGATGCAACAGTGCGGCAAAGAGACAGAGGTTGAAGGAAGCCAGTAAGAGGAGGAGGGTTAATGAGACAAAAAGACTTTGACTCCACCCTAGTGAGAACAGCTGTATGTGGGGGGCCTCCCCACACATGAGAGTCGTACACTACACAGGGGTAGATAAAACCCATGTATAGAGTCAACAACTGTGCAGGGATAAAGAAGGAACGGAGTCAGCTTAGCACACCTAACCTCTTGGCATCATATTTTACAAGAGATGTAATATGATCTTTCCAAGATAAGTCCTGAGTGAATGAAACCCCAACCATATTCAAGGATGATGCAGGATTAAGTTGAATACTATCAAACGTTAGTGGGTACAACTGTGGAAGATTTTGTCAGGTTGATAGGTGTAAGAACTAAGTTTTTGATGCATTAAAAAATGACAAGATCATTTTTACCCCTGTCAGAGAGAGCCAGGTCAGACATCAGGTGTGCCATACCCTCATTCCTTGTTTGTTGATGTAACTGCTGAGATGGACGTTTCGGGAACCAAATGGAAAGTGAAGGGTGGAGTCATCAGCATACGAGTGGATAGGGTTAGATGTACAGCTTCGAAGGGCATTGATGAATAAAATGAAGAGAGTTGGTGATAGGACAGAGCCCTGAGGAACACCACTGTTGATAGATCTAGAAGAATGATGGCCGTCTACAACAGCAGCTGTAGAACGACCAGAAAGGAAGCTATAGATGAAGGCATAGATAGAAGATAGAAACCATAAAAGAGCAGTTTGGAAAATAAAGATTTATGCCAGACTCGATCGAAAGCCTTTGAGATGTCAAGTGCAATGGCAAAGCTTTCACCAAAGTACCGAAAGGAGGATGAGCAGGAGTCTGAAAGGTAGGTGAGAAGATTGCCAGTGGAGCGTCCCTGACGGAACCCATACTGACGATCAGAAAGAAGGTTGTGATAGTGTCAGGACTCCATATTATAAATACAAATCATAACAGAAAGCATCATGGATAGATAGATAGATAGATAGATAGATAGACAGAGCACCAGACAAGGTGTGGGAACGGAATATTAGCTTCCAACTCTTTAAGTGAAGGAATGTTGATCGTGCACCGCAAGCAGTACGTACATACAGGCATAAAGTATTCTAGAAGCTTCCACGACAGTACAGCACACGTGACACGACCCCTGCTACACGAAAATGTAGGAATCTGAGCTCAGAAGGAGACGGGCCATAGAACCGGCAGGTAGTGGAGAGAGCAAATAAGAAGAGGGGTCCAACTAGACTTAGTATATTAAGTCTCTGTATAATACATACGCTCCCTGTATTCATCTTTAACTCTTCCCGCTCTTCAATTACCAAAACAACTTTAACCAGAACTCAAGACTCACCTAGTACAAGATTCAGGAGTTACATATATAAATATGTTGGTTACGAAGCTTTAACATAAGTGGTGACAGTAATGATCGACTCTACGTCTATGAAACATCATTTCTACAAAAGCAGGCAAAACTGTCAGCTCCAGCTTTACAGCTGATTCTACTTTACTACAATTCTACGATCAAGCAAGCAAGTATACAGTAGGAGGAACGACTCTACGAGTCTACTAGACTACGAGAATACGAGTCTACGAGTCTACGAGTCTACGAGCATACAGTAGCAATGACGAGTTACGAGTGAGGATCAACAAGCTCTACGATTAACTACAAATAATAAGTCTACAAGACAACTCTATAATCTTCTTCATGCAACTTCAAGCAGCAGCAAGAAAAATAAAAATCAAAACAAGTAAAGGAAACGAAAGACCAGAGTAAACACCCCAACACTCTCTCCCCTCTACCTCCATTGCTGATGCAGAGTTCAAGACACACGGCAAAACACCAGAACCACATTTATAAAGCATCTTACTCACCTTTCCTCGCTCAGGTTACTCATCGCTACTCAGTTACTCACCACAGCTACCAGTGTGGGATGCCGACGTCACAATGTGTATCTGCTGAGACGACGTCGCCATGCGTGTTTGCTGAGACAACGCCACGCCAATCAACGTCTGACTGACACCAGGCAATTCTCACCCACTACTCGTTACTCATTATTCACATAGCTACTACTCATACTCATTTATTTCCACAGTATTGAATGGGAATTCGACGTTTTATGGTGAGGTTTGCCATGGAATTTCCTGAGTAATGTCGTCCATGAACACAGCCCTAGAATTATCGAGAGGAGATTTTCATTCAACTATGCATTTGTCTTCCGAGATCGACAGTTGCTCCGACACGCCTCTCCGATCTGTATCAAGTGGGTGTAATTATACTTACTCATTTCTTCTCAGTGCTAAAATTAGGTATATTCAACTCCTTTACTTATTTTTATATATACACTTATACACTCACTATTTATCATTTATTACAACTCATTCACTCATCTATTTAGTTAGGGCATAAACAAAAGACGTATTTCATAACACCATACCTTAGCAACATGAATTCTTTTTAGCTAAGTGATATGATAGGAATATTTTCGCCCCTACCCGTGTTAATACCAGATGATACACAGTCAGCACTGACTGCGGATACACAATTAGGGGAGCACCGGGGCAACACACCGTCCTACAAAATTCACCACAAACTAAAGATAAAGAAACAAATACGTCAGTTTTAGATGATGAGTGGCAAACCCCCTCTGATGTAGCGAGTGAGGACTTAGTCTCTGCTTTCAATACCTATGAAAATATACTTGGTATAGTTCATCATTCAGGGAAAATCTATTCCACTATTCCCTCACACAACGATAAACAAGTCCAAGTTAAATTAACAGAGCAACCAGTGAAAATAAATACCACAGATCAAGCTCAGATATTCGTTTATCATAAGGATAAAACTGCCCCGAAATTCTCTGGCACAGAAAAAGATCGCATTGACGTCATTTCTTTGGTCAATCAGTGCGAACACATCTTCATCAAGAGGCATATTAAAGATGAACAAGAGAAAATTGCTATTTTTTCCTCTTGGATTAGTCAGGAAAGATGTCCAGCAAGAGACTTGCTAAGGTCAGATAACCTCCTCAAGGCTAAGACATATGATGAATTTAAAACTGAATTTTTGAAGAAATTTTCTGGAGGTATGAACTTCTTGCCAGGTATAATCCCAGAATTACATAAGATTGTAGATCTTATAAGGGAGCACACAAAAAATCATGTGCTCAGTGAAATAACTGCTGATGTTTCCACGATCAAAAGGACATTATTAGCTACCTTAGAAAACTCAAACTGGATAACAGGAGATGGAAAGATGTCCCCAGACCTCGTCGTGGACATCATTGGTTAGGTAGCTGCCTTGTGTACATTACCAAATAGGACCCTTAAGATCGCCAAGACGATCGCTTACACCCCAGGCATGTGCTTACTAGACTTAATGAACGAGGTGGAGATGCACTGTAGCAAAGCAGGGATGATCGAACCACAATCACATTCTAGTAGAATGAGAATAACTGAGACAGTATCAGCTGTGAAAACAGCTACAACTACCCCAAACAGAGAACAAAATTAATTGCGAACCGAAAGCAGGCAGAGCAAACAACCAAACGTGTCAAGGGTACGTTCACAAACACCAGTTTCAAAAGTTTCCGCGCAGCCCGAGCAGATCTCGCGCCACAGACACCACTAAATATGGGAAGTCACCTCGTAGATCACAGTCAAGAGATAGGTCCATTCTATGTCATTATTGTGCAAAACAAGGACACACTAGGAATGAATGCTTTATCAAAACAAAAGAGGAGAGACAAATACACAAGGATTTGGTCCCTTCTGTAGACATCATCGGTGCCAAGGCCACTGGACCTGTAACTGCAAAACTGTAGAGAAATTAGTGTCTATGTTCAAATCGGGGGAAGACCAAGTCACAACAAAAAACGAACAAAAGTAAAGAAAGGCAAGTCTAAAATTCACATAGGAGGCATGTTGGGAAACGAGTGTATCTTGATACCAGCTGTATGTGAGGATCAAAACGTTTCCTTATTTTTAGACACAGGCTCTCCAGTGAACTTAATAACACAAGAAGAAATAAATAGAATTTTTAGAAATAAGAAGAAAGTAACTTTTCTGGAAGAATCTGATTTAGACTTACATACGGTTGATGGAAAACAAATCACAGTAAAGGGTATGATATGGTTAAACATCAGTTTCACAGAAACTACAAGACCAATCTCTGCATTTGCTATATCGTTGAAAACTTAGCAATTAAGGTTCATATGTTACTGGGCTTAAGATGCATGAGAACAGAGAAAATAACTTTACTCCCACAAATGAATGGAATAGACTTTGACAATGAATTCATGAGGGAAATACCATCAGAGCCCTCACCGATTAGTAAAAGAGAACCCAAAAGAATTGGTAATATTAAAAGCTTAAACAAACATACACAAACAGATGAGTGTATAGATCCACTCACCCCCCCCCCCCAGCCTACAGGATTAGAAACCCAGGTAACAGCACTGATTTATCAGTTTTTCCTGCCCATCTCACCAATGATTTAGTTGTACCACCTAATTCCCATATGAAAGTTACCATAAAGAGCAAGTTACAGAATAGTACTGTTCTTGTCGTAGAAGAATTATGTAAAGTAAAGGGATTGTCAGTAGAAAACGCATTATGTCAGATGAACGACGAAGGGCAAACTCAGATATTCATAATTAATTACATGAATGGGGAAGTACAGTTGAAAAAGGGGACTTACATAGTTAATATTTAAAAATGTCCCGCCCGTGTGAAGGAAACAGTCGTAGCTAGAGTGACAAGTGAGATAAAATCTACGGATAGAGAAAGCATAAAAGAGAATTTAATTTACTCAGGTGAATTTGATGAAGAAAATGATTTGTTAACCCTGTTGGAAACACACAGGGACACCGTAGCATTACCCAGAGAACAATTAGGGTGTACTAACCTGATTAATCACAATATTAATGTGCACCCAGATACACGACCAATTTTCATGCCGGCCTGCCGGATCCCACAATCTCAGTGTACACTCGCAAACCAGTATGTCGATGAAATGTTAAAACTTGGAATTATTGAGCCATCAGTTTCCCCATGGAATGCCCCATAATTCTTCGTGCCCAAACGAAATGGAGAAATGCGTGCGGTAGTAGATTACCATAAACTAAACAATCACACAATCCCAGACCGATTTCCCATGCCATTGCTAAGCGACATCCTACAGAAAATTGGACCAGAAAATAATGTATTATCCACGATCGATCTGCCAAGTGGTTATTATCAAATTCCTGTTGAACAGGGGTATCGTAAATACACTGCCTTTTCCACAAAAAGAGGACACTATCAGTATAGAAGGATGCCCATGGGACTGAGGACAGCCCCGGGCACATTCCAGCGTCTTATGTATTACATATTGTCCGGAATTTTAGGACAAGGAATATTTGTTTATCTTGACGATATTATAATCGCAACGAAAGATATCACAGAACATCTCAAGAAATTGGACCTACTCTTACAAAAGCTTGGTGATGCTGGTTTAAAAATTAAGCTTTCTAAATGCAAATTTTGCTTTAAGGAAATATATATTTCTTAGGCCACAAATTAAGTTCTAATGGTATTCACACCACTGATGACAAAATACAGGCAGTGAGAGATTTTCCTGAACCCACTACGAATGACGAAGTTAGAAAATTTTTAGGTCTAGCTGGGTACTATAGGTCATTTGTACCACAATTCTCTCATATAGCCTTTCCTCTATTCCAACCACTCAAAAAAGATGCTATATTCCAATGGGAAGAACAAAAACAAGCATTTACCAAATTAAAATTAATCTAACAAATGTACCTTGCTTGGTATATCCGGATTTCACAAAATAATTTATTACATGTACACATGCATCAGTTAAAGGATTAGGGGCTGTACTGATGCAGGAAGATAAAAGAGGACGGAATCAACCAATTGTATTTGCCAGCAGACAAATAAAAGGTGCAGAGAAAAATTATTGCACTACAGACTTAGAGGCACTTGCAGTGGTTTTTGCATTACAAAAGTTTCGACATTTGGTATATGGTTATGAAATACACTTATTCACTGACCATAAACCGCTAGTGAGTATGTTTAAAGAAAATCTCCTCTCTGGGAGGAGAGCAAGATGGAAATGTACAGTCGAAAACTACTATGTACATATTCATTATATACAAGGCAAAATGAATCTAGTAGCCGACGAATTATCTAGGAACCGAAACACAATTCAGGTCGCGGCATTAGATCTCTAAGGAGACATCCTAAACCATGATGATACGCAAAAGCTCAAAGACTTGACCCAATACGGTCTAAAGTTATATACAAGTTAGAAAGTGGAGATAACATACAATTACCCCAACTACATGTATCACTCGAACAATTCATAATAGTCAATAATACTTTATACAAGATCAACCCAGGACAACCAAATCGCCAAAGAAATACTAACCAATTGGTAGTACCTAATGACATGATACCCCAAGTATTACGAACGATACACGATAGCCCACATGCAGGACATCCTGGAAAAGATAAGACATTCAAACAAGCCCAGTTGTTATATTACTGGCCATCATTACGAAAAGCTATAAACAGTCATATAGACAGATGCGAATCATGTGCAAAACACAAAAGATACCCAGTTTCACCTGCACTGATGGGTAATTACCCTGTTCCACATCAACCATGGGACGTTGTCGCGGTTGATTTACTCAAGATGCCATTATCATACAATAACAACCAATACCTATTCGTAGCAACGGATCATTTTTCCCGTTATGTAATTTTAGCCCCAATTAAAGATAAAACAGCTGAGACAGTAGCAAAGGCAATAATAGATAATGTAATATGTCGCTTTACTACCCCAAAGGTACTAATAAGTGATAATGGAGGAGAATTTAATTCTGATATCTTACAAGAAATATGTAAACAATACAATATCAAAAAGGTTAACGTTTTAGCCTATCACCCAGCATCTAATAGGTTAGTAGAGAGACAAAGCAAAAAAGTATTAGATGTGTTACGACACATTCTCAGCGAAAATTATGCAAGCTGGGATGATTGGATTCCCAGAGTAGAAGCATCAATAAATGGATCTATAAATTAATCCATAGCTGACACACAACATTTCATTATATATGGGACAGATAAAAAACTACCATATGAGCTCCTAGAAGGTGACAGTCTGCCCACATACAACTACGATGGTTACACTAAACCCCGTTTACGTGAATTCCAGGACATGCACAAAAGAGTAAAAAAAATAATTAACGATGTCCAAGGAAGAAATGACGGAGGCATTTAATAAAAAAAGGCAAGAGATTCGCCTATCAGCTTAGGAGACATTGTCTATGGTATCATTCATACGAGAGACAATAAATTATCCCCAAAATTTGAGGGCCCATACAGAGTAATTATCATAAAAGCAAACAAGGTTTTAATTAAGTCACTGTCAAGTGGCAAAGAGAAACAAGTTCATATTGACCATTTAAAACGAGTTTCAAGGGAATTATCCAATAAATATTCAGCCTCGGATACCACCGAACAACCGAACGTAACTCATGAAACCAATCAAGAAAACTACAATAATTACAAAAATTAATTAAGGTCATATATCAAACAATCAAACATAGGTGCAACTGTTCCAATAAAATCTACTGTATATCATTTACGAGATTTAAATATCGATTTAAACTCCTTCTATAAATGAAATAACAATCAAGTTATTGTTCTACGTTAGTCTACCGTAACGCACATCATCATTATCATTGACCACAGCATGACCATATTAGAATATTAATAGATTTTTTTTTGTCGGTAGGTAACGATGAAGGTACTTATGCTATGGATTCTCCTCTGCATAGCAAGAGGATATGCACACTTAGATCCCCAACACATAGTACAGCAAGGGATGCCTCATAGCTCCAACGACCACGACGTCAATCTTAACCCGCGGCGTCCCGTCGACGTTCTTTAATGTCCACACGTTTTGTCACTGCCAATCCCGTCGACGTACATAAACGCAAAAAAATTGCAAGGTCCCTAATTTGCACAATTTTCAATTTTCGCGAGGCATTTTTGGTACGTATACACGTGACACCTTCCTCAACAAGATGCCAGGCAGGGACAATGCCTTACCCAACATGACCTCCTCCACCCCTTGCATGCCATTGTCTCAGCAATTCACCTGTTATCAGTGACCTGGCCAGTATAGCCATGTCATGCCACGGTACGAAATTCAGGGCCAGAGTGATTCCCCAATCAATGACAATGTGGAGGACAAACTTTACATAGCATTAGAGGAAGAAACAGTTAGATATGATGATCAGGTAATGTGGCAATAAAAGGTCAGGTATTAGTGAGTGAAACAATGCTTATAATGCCTATATTACTGCTTGAAAACCAATATACTCTTGAACTACATATAAATTCGTACCAAGTAAATAAATAAATATCTTTTATGAGTGGTGTGAAATAGTTATCCTCCCATAGAACTCGTTTTCTTTGGTGCCAGCCTGATAGAAAACCCAGTAAGGTAAGGAGGTACTCCTACCTGTAATGAGTATTTTAAACCTCAGGTGAGCGATTTCTCTATGAATTTTCGATGTTTCTCACCAAAAGCGAAGGTTTGAGCCAAAAAAAATTTTTTCCTAAAATGGTCGGGATGGGGCGGGTTAAAAGATGTCATGAGTACTGAAATCAGTCTGGATTACTTATATGAATTACCCTCTTATCTAGAAAAATCGAAAGCCCCTTGAAAACCCTGGACTTCATGATAGGAGGCTATGTTTCACATGCACATAACACAAAGGAAGTGGATGAAATAGTGAAGTTAACGAAATGGAAAATAGAACAGGCTAAGTCAACTATGCTCATCATGATCCAAGATCTCCCATCTCATGGAACGGAGGTATTGAGCGACAAGAACAACATCACACATTCTCGCCAAAAGCGCGGTTTGTTCGACCTGGGTGATGCAGTTCTTGGGAACATCTTTGGATTGTCTACAGAGGAAGCCCTTGAAGAAATAAACAACAAATTTAATAAAATAGCTCAGCTACTAACATACCAAGATAAAATCATCACAGGACATAACTCAGCAATGAAGACAATCGTGAAAAATCTCTCGAACGTGTAGATAAAATAAATGACATGTAAGGTAACATAACACTTTTCCAACACTTCTCCATCACCACGGAACACATTGACACAATTCTACTCCAATTAGACAACACTAGAGTTCGTTACAGGGCACTTATGCAAGGAATTTCGAATGCCGGTGATGGCAAGATCTCGATTGACTTACTGAGTTCATGAGCTACGTCAGATAATTAGTCAAGGCATACATAAACATAAATTGAAACCTTTGTTCCGAAGTAGGGAATTCATGCAATATTATCTATATTTAGAAGCAACACTAACACCAACATCAGTAGTACTTCATGTACCATTCATAACTGACGACCTGTTCACAATATACGAAATACACCCTTCCTTCTAAGAATAATAACACTGGTCATCATCATCAACACAGACACCGAACTCATCATGGTCTCCAAGAGACGGAACACTGTCACTTTCGCAAGTGAATCAACGATTGGACGAAAGTGCCGCACATCCTTACATGCTGTTCACCTTTGTCCTGCATACATTTTCACGTTTCAGCCTACTGAAACAGTCCCTTGTGAAATGGCTATCATAAGACATCACAATATTCATAATCATTGCAACTTCACTTTTGCTCCAGATGAGCTTGTACACCATCAATGCATTGGACACTCACAGTTTTTTTTTATTTCACTCATAACATCAGTTTACATAGTCTGTCCAAATATACCACCATCTCATACTTCAGCATCAGGATTATACATAGCACAAGACTACTGTGTGGTACTTACACCATCCATGTCCACTTTATCCACCATTAATCACTACGCCATCCTCAATCATACACACAAACATTTCCACCCACTGCCTAATATGGACTTAAACATGAGCACAAGTATTAAGTTGACTTCACCTAAGTTTGAAACTATGCAACTGATCAATGAAACAATGAAGCTCTGGGAAGATTTGAGTTTGAGTATGTTCAACCCATATTATGTGAATAGCCCAGCACCTACTGTCTTTATAATCTTCTTCATTGTATTTGCAGTGGTGCTGTTCGCAGTGCACAGAATGCATGCAGGAATTGCAAATTTGGAGTCAGTATTTAGTAGGGGTAGAGTTAGTATCCAAGTTAACCCCCCTGAATGAAGTGTACATATTTTGTATATAGTATTAATTTTAAAAAAGAAGAAGAAGAATTACCCATGACATTGAAGTATACCAGTATCATTATCTCCATATGAAATATTAATAGCGCCTACCATAATCTTAACTTTGAACTTTTTTGTTTTGCGCATATATGCATTTTACTATTATACATACACAGAATGTCATGCAATAACCAATGTCATACAATAACCAAATGTCATACAATAACCAATTTACAAAATGTATTACAGTATAACAATTTAACCATATTGCATTTATTCAATTATGTATACATCTTGTTTAAAATGTAATATTACTGAATCGTTGCAATATTACCATGAATACTATATCTGTACAATATTATAATCAATATTATGTATTAAGAGTGAAGAATAAGACTATTAAATAGATTAGCATATGTCAAGGATGATTGCTGTCGGAGGACCGCCAGCTGCATGACCGAGCGATGTCAGGACTCCATATTATAAATACAAATCATAATAAAAAGCATGATGGATAGATAGATAGATAGACAGACAGAGCACCAACAAGGTGTGGGAACGGGATATTAGCTTGCAACTCTTTAAGTGAAGGAATGTTGATCGTGCACCGGAAGCAGTACATACACACAGACATACAATATTCTAGAAGCTTCCACGACAGTAGAGCACACGTGACACAACCCCTGCTACACGAGAATATAGGAATCTGAGCTCAGAAGGAGACAGGCCATAGAACCGGCAGGAAGTGGAGAGAGCGAATAAGAAGAGGGGTCCAACTAGACTTACTTAAGTCTTTGTATAATACATACGCTGCTGAACTTAGACTTTCTCTGAAGATAATAAATCAAGATCAACTCCCTGTATTCATCTTAAACTCCTCCTGCTCTTCAGTTACCAAAATAACTTTAACCAGAACTCAAGACTCACCTAGTACAAGATTAAAGTGTTACATATATAAACATGTTGGCTACAAAGCTTTAACATTAAAATAGGAAAGATGATTTAAAATGTTTCCATTAAGAATTGACTCAAAAACTTTTGAGATACAGGATGTTATAGCAATTGGACGATAGAGGGTTGGGAATGGTCACCCTTCTTTGGGACTGGCTGACTGAGGGCAAACTTCCAGCAAGAAGGAAAGGTACAAGTTGATAGACAAAGGCGAGAGAGTTTACATAGGCAGGGTGTAAGCACAGAAGCACAGTTCTTGAGGACAACAGGAGGGACTCCAACAGGTCCATATGCCTTGTTAGTACTGAGCCCTGTGATGGCTGAAAATAAATCTGCTGAAGAAATTTTAATGTCAGCCTTGAGGAAGTCAGAAGGGGGTAAGTGATGGAGGAACAGCACTGGAATCGTCTAAGGTGGAACTGGAGGAGAAAGTCTGAGCAAATAGATCTGCTTTATCAGTAGAAGAAATAGCTACAGAATCATCAAAGTAGAAAAGAGGAGGGAAGGATGGTGAGGTAAAGTTGTTAGAAAGGTTTTTGGCAAGGTGCCAGAAGGAGAGGGAAGAATTCGAGTTTGAGGGTTGAGAGCATTTATTAAGGATGAAATTATTTTTAGGAGAGTGAAGAACAGACTTAGCACGAGTCTGGGCGGAAATGTAAAAAAAGATGTGATTCAGGGGTGGGTTGGCTCTGGTACCTTTTATAGGCCCTCTCCTTGTTGCAGACAGTATTAGAACAAGCGTGATTAAACCAAGGATTTCTTGCATTTGTCAAAGGACATGAGAACGGAAAGCATGTTTCCATGCCCGAGAGAATAACCTCCGTAATGTGCAAGGCACACTCAGATGGCTTCCGGCCATGGAAGCAATAATCATTCTAGGGAGAATCAAAGAAGTATTGTCTGAGGGCCTCCCAATCCGCACCTCCAAAGTGCCACAGACGACGTTTCTTTGGAGAGTCCAAAGGGCGTACCGGAGCGATAGGACAGGTTAAGGTAATAAGATTATGATCAGAGGAGCCCAACGCAGAGGAAACATTAACAGCATAAGCAGAAGGATTAGTCGTAAGGAAGAGGTCATGTTGGAGCTCTCTCCAAGGCGGTCAGGGACATGGGTAGGGTGCTGTACAAGCTGCTCTAGGTCATTCAGGAGAGAAAAAACGTAGGCTTGCTCACCAGGTGGATCAGCGAAAGGAGAGGAGAACCAAAGGTGGTGGTGAACATTCAAATCTCCTAGAATGGAGATTTCAAGGAAAGGAGAAACGGATAGAATGTGTTCCATCGTAGGGGTATGATAGTTGAAGAATTTTTCATAGTCAGTAGAATTAGGGAATAAGTAAACAGTGCAGATATATTTAGTCAGAGAATGACAGGAAAGCCGAAGCCAGAGTGTAGAGAATTCAGAATAATCGAATTCAGGAACACGAGAGCAAGATAAGTCGCTGCGTATGTATACACAACAGCCACTTCTGGCTTTGAAATGAGTATAGAGAAAGTAGGAGGAAACAGAAAAGGGTTTGCTGTCAGTTGCCTCAAACAGGTGAGTCTCAGTTAGGAAAAGAAAGTGAGGTTTAGAGGAGAGGTGGTGCTCAACAGAGCGAAAGTTAGAGGAAAGGCCGCGAATGTTGTAGAAATTAAGAAAAGAGTCAGACAGTGGTTTCATGCAGCTCGAGTCGTCACCGGGAGAGGGGGGCGGAAGGTGGAGGCATTTTTGGTCCCCCCCCCCTTCCTGGGGAATCCAAAGCTATGTGTTGTGAAGCCATCTTTTTTTTGTGAGTGTGAATTTTGTGTACTATGCATGTAGTTTGGTGTTGATAAAGAAACTTGCAGTAGAGAGCTTGCTGGCCTACTCTCTGTGTTACTGAGACACTGAAAAAGTTCAACAACGGGGGATGGTCAGGAACTAGTCCCGAGGGCTAATGAAACGGGAGCTCCATCTCTCCCTGTCATTAGCTTTCCATCCATCTTGGGAGTACTGCCCTGCTCGACTGGTGCTACAGTCTACTCCTCTGATCTTTAGTATCCGGTTAGACACGATGGCCTTGGTATTACCACAATGTTACTTGGTAAATGTCACACCAAATTCCTTGACTGAGATGCACAAAGAGTCTCTCTCTCTCTCTCTCTCTCTCTCTCTCTCTCTCCTAAGACTTAAAAATATCTTTTGTCTTCACAGTGCCTTTGCGTTGGTGGAATCGGGTTTATTTAATAGGTGGATGAAGCACACCCTGGCCAACACCACCGCCTGTGTCAATCCACCCATGGTCATCACCGTCACTACCGTCCTCTCACTTGCCAACCTCTGGGTAATTATAAGACTGTGTGTAGTTTGTCAAGCACTGCATATCTATCTCTGTTTATCTTTTTGACTGTATCAAATACAAGTTGCCTATTTCCATAAGGGGTGGGTACTAACAAATCGCCTCCACGTCATCCAGTCCTCTGGCTGCCTCCCCTCCAGATCATACTCACTCACTCACCAACCTCTGGGTAACCGTGGATTTTGGCCGGAAATCACGAATATATTTACGACCAACTCTCTCTCTCTCTCTCTCTCTCTCTCTCTCTCTCTCTCTCTCTCTCTCTCTCTCAACTTTGATTTCTTATTGAGAACGAGAAATGACATGGGAAGTTTCTGCACTCCTCTTTTGTTTTCCTCTTTGCATATAATAATAATAATAATAATAATAATAATAATAAAATGGTCATAATAATAATCCATCCATCCATCCATCATCCAATCCTATGTTGCCCCCTGTGGAGCGTAGGAGCCCGGGGCTAGGCAAGATTGGTCATGACATTTAAGATCAGAGTGACCAGCCTCATTCATCCCTGAGTGGCATTACGTGAGCAATAAACCCCAACCACCTTTTGGATAAAAACCTTTACTCTCTCAATCCGATTGGAGGGTCGTAATTACCCACTAAACCACCAGGCACCAAAATTTGGTTATATGGTTACCACCTAGAGTAGTAAATAGTTTCCTGGTGTACAGGAAACCATTTGGCTTGTCACTCAGAGTAGAGTCACCCACAGGCAGAAGTTAGAGGAAAAAATGACGGAAAGAAAGACAGAAGAGCGAGTGTAAAGTCACCCGTAGGCAGAAGGACGAGGAAAGAATGAAAGACAGAAGAGGATGGAAGGAAAGAAGAATGGAGGAGAGGAAAGGGCAGACACCCGGGAGCAGCACTAATCGAGTGAGTGGATGGTGAGCACCGCCACCTACCACAACAATAATAAGAAGAATAAGAAAAAATAATAATGATAGATCTACTACTACTACTGCTACTACTACTACAACTACTCATAATAATAATAATAATAATAATAATAATAATAATAATAAACGATAATAATAATAAAAGTACAATAATAGTAATGTAATAATAATAATAATAATAATAATAATAATAATAATAATAACAATAATAATAATAATAATGATTAAACATAAGAAACAACGAGATCTCAGGCTCCAAGCTGTCAATGCAAAGCATCGCTCGGTATGCCTCCACCAATCCTTGCACATGGACTCTAAAAGTACAATAATAGTAGTAGTTGTTGTAGTAGTAGTAGTAGTAGTGATAATAATAATAATAATAATAATAATAATAATAATAATAACAATAATAATAAAAAAAAAATAATAATAATAATAACAATAATAATAAAAAAATAATAATAATAATAACAATGATTAAGCAAAAGAAACAGCGAGATCTCAGGCGCCAAGCTGCCAGTGCAAAGCATTGCTTGGTATACCTGCACCAATCCCTACGCATGGACTTTCCTTACATCCTTCATGACAGGCTTCATTGTGGGTTGAAACAAGACTACAGAAAAACTAAGTCGACCCCATTGGACCTTGATGTTTGGTTATTATTTTGACCTTGCTGACCTAATCAGTTCATCGCCCCTTCATCATGTATCACTGAAAAGTGTTTGGTCGAAATCCAGTGAGGGGTTCAGATGTCATGCCCACACCCATATGATCTTGAACCTTGACCCCTGGACGTTGCTGACCTTATCAGTTCATCGCTCCTTTATACTGTATCACTGACAAATGTTTGGCTGAAATCCTTTTAAGAGTTTAGGAGGTATTGCATCTACAGTGATACACTAAGTTGACCCCATATGAACTTGACCTTTGACCTCTTGATCTAGCTGTCCTAATCAGTTCATCATCTTCTCACATTGCATCACTGACAAAAGTTTGGTGGAAATCTGTCATGGGTTCAGAAAAAATCGTGCCCACATTAATGTTACGGACAGATGCCCACAAGGATAAACTAAATTGATCACATATGACTTTGACCCTTGATCCCTTGACTTTGCTGATCTAATCAGTCCATCGTCCCTTCGTACTATATCAGTGACAAATGTTTGATTGTAATCTGCTGAGGGGTTCAGGAGATATCACACCCACAAGATAAACTAAGTAGCCCCTATCTGACCTTGACCTTTGACCCCTTGAACTAGCTGAACTAATCAGTACATTACCTCCTCCTACTGCATCGCTGCCAAAAATTTGGTGGAAATCTATCAGTGATTTCAGGAAACAGTGCATCCAGAAAAGTGTTACAGACAGATGCACACATGCACGGATAGACCAGTCACTTAATGCCTACTCCACCATAGGCTGGCAGAAGCAAAATAATAAATAATAAGCAGAACTATACTACTACCACAACTATTACTACCACTATCCAGAGGTGGGCACCACAAATGAAAATTCATTTCAGCAACACAAATGAAAATTAATTTCAGCAACACAAATCCGCAGACTAAAAAAAAAAATGCTTTCTGCAACCGCAAATCCGCAAAATTCTTGAAATGTGCTGTTCCCCAAATGCAAAAACGCAAACGCAAACTTCAGTACCACGGCATCAGCTTCATCTTATTCTGGATACCATTAGAGGATTATATTAAGTTTAGGATAATATTTTTCATAATCATGGGGTTAAAAATCATCTCTAGTTACTCACGTACTGCAATTATATCTTTATTCACTCTTTTCTGGCTAACAGTAGGTGACTGAAGTTTGGAAGTTGTCCAGAGCAATGAATGGGATATATAAAATTAGAGTTATAGTAAAGTTTAATAATATATTTCAGTTATTATTATTAGTATATTAGACGGCTTTTACTACAAAACAAGGGTTATTCCTTCTCTCTCGTATATAAAGGAATTAAATTACATTTCACAGTTCGACTTGGCAAGTTGACACCAGTCCACCTCTGTTCCTCGGCTTTGACCTCCTCAGTCCACACTCCTTAGTCACAGTCACACCCCTCCAACAACTGAGACAACTCCACCGTACAGTATAACTATCTATCTATCTGAAATACAGCATAGTGTCCCTTGGAACGCCCAACCACCTCCACCAGGAATCCAGCATAGTGCCCCCGTGAACTCCCAGACACCCCCACAAGGACCTCACGGAGGAGCAGCAGTGGCACACCAAGACTCGGTGCAACAACGGCCCAAGTCAGCCCAGGCCGTATGCCCCTACGACTCGGAGCCCTCCTGCCATCGTCATATCAGGAATCCTGCACTACCTTATGGGCGAGTTTCTACCAACCAATCTCAGGGTGGAGCTGTCTGTCCAGCTCCTGCCAGCACCCCTAAGGAGTCAGCCTGTAGCCACTCTCGCCTTCTTCAGGAGTCGGCCAGTAGCCTCTCCGAAGGTGTCTTCCCTCTTGGACGGCCAGTAGCCGCCTGCCCCTCACTAAGGAATCGGCCAGTAGCCGACCTGAGGGTAACAAGGAGACGGCCTGTAGTCGCTCCCGCCCTCATCAGAAGGTGTCCTTCCAGAGATGGCCTGTAGTAGTTCCACACCCCCTCCTGAAGGAGTCGGCCTGTAGCTGCTCCTCGTTCCTGCTGAAGGAGTCGGCCTGTAGCTGCTCCTCTTTCCTGCTAAAGGAGTCGGCCTGCAGCCACTCCTGCCTTCATCAGACGGCCGGTAGCCACTCTGAAGGTGTTGTCCTCGAGTCGGCCTGTAGCTGCTCCACACCCCTCCTACAGGAGTTGGCCTGTAGCCGCTCCCGCCTTCATCAGACAGCCGGTAGCCGCTCTGAAGGTGTCCCTGGGTTCGCTGGTAGTCCTTCACCCTCTCAGGCCATGGCCAATAGCCGGGCCTCGGCACCTTGTGGTCGTGTCCTTGGGAAGCCACAGCCAGTAGCCGGGCCCCACGGCCGGAAGCAGCAGAGAGTAGCCCCGCCGCCCCAGCGTGAGCCGAGTTCCCTGACCCCCAACACAGAGGATGTAGAGGAGTACTAGAGAGGCCCTATAGCCACCCCCGGTCTCTGCTCCCTACAACTGGCCCTGGAGAAGACCCACCTAATGGACCCTGACGCAGACCGATGCTGCAGCCCCTCTCTGACAGCGCCGCCTAGCTCCAGGGGCCACAGCCCTCCGGAACCCCAGGCCCTCCCCAGAACACCCGGGCGGGACCTGTCTACACCCCGTCGACGGAGGACCTCTACCTCTGGCAGGAACCTGAACGAGAGGTTCAGGAAATTGTTCGGCCCCAGTCCTGAGGGCCACACTCCTGTCCCCAGCCTGGAAAGTATGGGCCCCTTTGCCACCTGTAGCCCCAGACAAGAGAAGATGCCCCTGGGCATGATCCCGTGTCCTCTCAATACGGCTTCCCCTGGCGGTGCCCCTGCTCCGGCAGAGCTGTAGCCAGTGTGTCTCCCCACCACACCCGTCGTCCAGTGACCCATGAGATAGTGACTGCGCCCCTAGTGTACTGTAACTGTGGCGAGGCGATAAAGTGCATGCATAGTACCAGACCAAGTGTTTAAGTGAAATTGGAATAACAATGGTCTAACAGTGACAAGGCGTAACAGTGAATAGTCCATGTAGAATCAAAGTGATAGTGAATAAGACCCATGCACAATACCCATCATATTATAGTAAGAGAAACACCCAAGCCGTGGAGTTTGTATTAATAATTAACCAAAAGTCCCTTGCTCTCAGAAAATAGTAAAGTGAACACACTATCAACAAACTCCGCCTCATACTACCATAATCACAATTAGACCCGAGTGCCTTACACCCTCCCCTATTGAGCCTCATTTCTAACTCCTCCATGCACTCAGAGACCTTGGACTGTACTAATTCTGCATACTCCGCCTCGAGTGTTATTTTAAGTGCATTCTCCAATAGTATCCTGTGAGATACTGATTATCTAGTTATAAGTGTTTGTGAGCAACCAAATATTGTGATTGTAATTTCTGCTGTTGTCCCTTATATGACTGAGTAATACACATGTAAGGTTATTGCCTGGAGTTTTTGTGCCCTACCTCTCTCTTATTTGTCCTAAGCCCCAGTCTCGAAAGAGGACCCCGGTACGTGTTAGGTGTTTTAGTAACGGGAAGTCGAGCCTTAACCCCTTAACCACGGGGCGTCACTTTCGTGATGCTTGGGAGCAATGGATCATACTGCGGGGCGACACCTTTGTGATTCTGTGTTATTTTGAATTCGCCCGGGCTTTGAAGTGGTGGCTTGTATCATCTATCAGTACTGCCAATGTCCAACACTAGTCAGCACTCCTAATCTCATCTGTACTCCCATCCATTGTTGACAATTTAGCCATTTCTCCCCGTGCTTGACTCCCCTCCCTACCTCCCCTCCATTACCCTATCCTCTCACCTGCCCGGCTGTGCTACACTAAGTAAATCTTCTCTGGAATTTTTCACTGATTTCATCCATTGAAATAAGCCCTATGCCCTATTCTTATACCAAATAAAATATACGAGAAAGAAATAAGGTAAGTGAGAGTGCCATACACCTAGAATTGGCTAATTATCACCTGACAACACCTCACGTGCATTCGTTCGCTAATTTTCGCTGTTTATTTCCCATTGAAATATGCCGTATAATCTATTTTCGTAATAAAAATATACATAAGAAAAGGAGAAGCCTAAGTAATATTTACACTCACCTGGAACTACCTAATTATTGCAGGCCACCACACTGTATTCTACACTAAGTAAATCTTCCCTAGAATTTCCACTGATTTCATCCATTGAAATAAGCCCTATGCCCTATTCTTATATCAAATAATATATACAAAAAAGAAATAAGGTAAGTGATAGTGCCATACACCTGGAATTGGCTAATTATCACCTGACAACACCTCATGTGCACTCGTTCGCTAATTTTAGCTGTTTATTTCCCCTTGAAATATGCCGTATAATCTACTTTCGTAATAAACATACATATAAGGAGGAAAGGGAGAAGCCTAAGTGATATTTACATTCACCTGGAACTACGTAATTTATTATGTATTGTCTTGGTTTCCTGCCAATCATTTCATTGCTATATATTAGCAGGTCTCATAGGGCTGAAGTTGGTAGTATTGTACCTACCCTAGCCAGGCGGCAGGAGGCCACCACTATCAGTTCACTGTCGTCTTTGAAAGTGGGAGTATGTCTGATTTGCTCCTGCTAACTTCCGCTGCTTTATAGCCCCATGCAAAGGGCCCTGTGACCTTTACGCCCTACTAAATCTCGTCTGGAAAGAGGTAAAGGGCTGACAATTGATAGAGAGTGACTATGATCTTTTTATTGAGTAAAATAATGCAAGTGGAATTGTAAATAATGTATAAATAATGTGTACACAGCAAGAAAGCAATGAATGTAAGTATAAGTGAACAGTGGAAAATAGTTTTATAAGTTACTTCAAGTGACATTTGTTACGGAACAGAGAAAGATAATGTACACTTTAAGTGAGAATACTAAAAATCACTACTGTCCCGTAAAGTTCCAGGTTCAAAACAAAAGAGTTAGGTAAAATTACAAGTTAAAGTTTAATGCTCAAACTAACAACAAAACATTCAGGACTCATAAGGATAATGTAATGGCAAAAACACATTAAATATATGGTTAACTGCAAATAGCCTCTATTAACACGAAATTAGCATGAGTAAATTTATCTAAGTCAGCCCTGTTAAAATGAGATACCAGATAATACTCAGTGAATCCCAGATATATTATTACAGATACAAAATATTATTAATGATGGCTGACAACAAGAACCTTACATAAATTACAAAAAAACCTCACTAGGCCTACGAATCAACCTTATGCTACACAGTACAAGAAAATATGCAACAATAGTTATACTCAAATTACACACAGCTGCTAGATGGTTGGAGACTTCCTGAGCACTCACAATAATAATAACTGTACAGGGGAGGACAGAGATGTGAACAAAATGAGGAGTAGATCTAAGTGGCAATAATGCAGAGACTGACCTCATTATATAGGGGCCGGCAGAGCTTGATACAACTTGTAAGAAGGACGCGCAAATGAAGCCATGGGGACAAAGAGTTGACAATCCTGCTCTGAACAACAGAAAGGACGACTTACTCTACTATAACGGTAGAAAGGGGGGACTGAGGTAGAACACGCTCGTGATCAAACATGCAGCATACTGTACGTTAGAATTACACAAAGGATGATGAAATCATAGGCTATGTAACACCTCCCCACAAAGAAAAAGAAATTTACAAAGGAAATTTCTTATTACTCTAAACAATCTGTCTAAAGTCTAGATAAGCAATCTGCAATAACATTTTCTTTCCCCTCGATATGTTGTATGTCTAATGAATACTCCTGGAGAAGTAGACTCCATCTTGTCAATCTTTGATTTTTATCTTTAAACTTACCAAGGAATTTCAGTGGGTTATGATCAGTATAAATGACTATGGGGTCAAAACCAGAACACAAATAAAATGAAAAATGCTGTAAACCCAAAATCAAGGCCAAAAGCTCTTTCTCAATAGTTGAGTAGTTCTTTTGAGGTGGAGTGAACTTCTTACTGTAATAAGATACAGGGTGTTCAATACCCTGATCATCCTCTTGCAGCAAAACAACCCCAGCTCCTGTATCACTTGCATCAACAGACATCTTAAAAGGCTTAGCAAAATTTGGAGTAGCGAGCACTGGCTGACTTAATAGGATAGCTTTAAGTTTGCTGAAAGAGGATTCACAGTTATCAGTCCAGACAAATTTAACTCCCTTTTTCAGTAGGTCTGTAAGTGGTGATACAAGAATAGAAAAGTTAAGAACAAATCTCCTGTAATAACCTACCATTCCCAAAAATCTTTGTAGCTCTTTCCTACTTTTAGGTCTGGGAAGATCACTTATAACCTGAACCTTAGCTCCTGGTGGTGCAACATGTCCATCACCAATTACATACCCAAGGTACTGAACTTTAGCTTGACCAAACTCACACTTTGATAAATTAGCTACAAGATTAGCATGAACCAAACGGTCAAGAAATTTACTGACATGGCATAGGTGATCTTTCCAGTTGTCACTGAAGATTAATACATCATCAATATAAACAACACACCCTCCCAAACCCTCTGTTACAACATTCATGAGCTTCTGAAATGTGGCTGGTGCATTCTTCATACCATATGGCATTACAGAACATGCAAAAGTCTTTCCTAGTGTTACAAAACATGAGATCTCCCTAGCACGTTCAGTCATAGGTACTTTGCCAGTATCCCTTTAACAAATCAAACTTACTTAAGTACCTAGCCTTTCCGATCTTGTCTATGCAATCTTCCACGCGAGGGAGAGGGTAAGTGTCTGTTTTGGTTATCTGATTAACACGTCTGTAGTCGATGCAAAGCCGCTGTGACCCACCCGGCTTAGGGACCAGAGTGACAGGAGAACTCCATTCGCTCTGACAGGGCTCAATCATCTTGTGGTCCAACAGGTAGCCAAGCTCCTTCTGGATGAGAGGAACTTTCACTGGGTTCACATGGTAAGGAGGCAATTTAATTGGCTTTGCGTCTCCAACATCGACATCATGCATCAACACAGTGGTTCTTCCTGGAGTGGCATGGAACACTTGCGGGTACTCCTGCAGTAATGCCGAAAACTCCTGCCTTTCCTCGGGAGGTAGATGAGAAAGCTTAGTCTGGAGATCATTCATGATATCAGGATTCTTCCCCAAACTATCACTCAGGCTCATGCTGCATGGGAGAACTTCACTTGCAGACTCGGGTGGAACAGTTACAGTGCAGACTGGGTTATTTTCGTCCCGTCTGTGATATAACTTTAGCATGATGATGTGACAAAGTTGCTTGTTCTTTCTACAATCTGGTGTGGTGATGACATAGTTGACATCACTGAGTTTCTTCTCCACGAAATAAGGACCACTAAACTTGGCTTGAAGAGGTTGCCCATGCACCGGTAGCAGAATCAAAACCTGATCTCCTGGCTGAAAGTGGCGTAACCTGGACTTCTTATCATACCAAGTCTTCATCTTCTCCTGAGCAGCTCCTAAATTCTCTCTCGCCAGCTGTAAAGCAGTGGACAGCCGTTCTTTGAACTTCATCACATACTCCAGCAGGTTGACGTCATCTTCCTCCGACAGCCAGCATTCCTTGAGTAACTTAAGGGGTCCTCTTACTTCATGGCCAAACAGTAGTTCAAAAGGTGAGAAGCCCAGTGATTCATTTGGAGATTCTCTTGCAGCAAATACAACTAATGGAAGACCTTTATCCCAGTCTTTCTGATGTTCCAAACAGTATTTCTTGAGCATCGATTTGAGTGTTTGATGATATCTCTCCAACGCTCCTTGGGTCTGGGGATGGTGAGCTGAAGACGTGGTCTGGGTGATGCCCAACTCTTTCAGAGACTGCTTGAAAACATTTGACATGAAATTACTTCCCCGGTCTGACTGTACCTCCTTGGGCAGACCAAACTTTGTGAAGAACCCTAGCATTTCCTTAACCACGTTCTTTGCTGAGATATTTCTAAGTGGAATGGCTTCAGGATAACGAGTAGCCATATCAATCAGGGTCAACACATAAGAAAATCCTGAAGAAGTCTTAGGAAGAGGGCCCACAATATCCACCAACACACGGGTGAAAGGCGCCTCAAAAGGAGGAATGGGAACTAGAGGTGCAACCTTTTCGGTCTGATTACACTTCCCCACAACTTGACAGGTGTGACAAGACTTACAATTCCAGGAAACATCCCTGAAGATACCTGGCCAGTAGAAGTGTTTCAAAATGCATGCCACAGTCTTCCTCACTCCAAGGTGTCCTGCCAAACTGGAATCATGAGCCACTCTAATGATATCCTGCCTACAAACACGAGGGATGACAACTTGATGTACAACCTCCCACTCACAGTCGGCTGATGCTGTTGGGGGTCTCCACTTCCTCATAAGTACTCCTGACTTTATATAATAACAAGTAGAAGCACCAGCTGACTCTTCCTCACTGCAAGCAGAGTTAGCTAGACCTTTCAACTCAGGGTCAGCAACCTGCAACTCAACCAACTCTTGACGAGACAAATTATCAACACTACGGGGTACTGCCTCATCTGGTGAGTGGTCCAAATTAGCAAGAAAAGTGTCAGCTAGGATAACATCATCATCATCATTATCCTCTAAGTCACCAGTAACTTTAGACTTAGCCCTAGTGACAGCACATGCAGGGAACACATCAGGGACATCACAATCCTGGGCCGCAGCCACTGGCTCACTAGACAACTGAGGAGCTGGACACACTTGACTTCCACCAATATCATTTCCAAGTAAGAAAGTTACACCTGACATTGGGAGTGTCTCAACCAACCCAACCATAACGGAACCATTAACAAAAGCAGACTCTAAATTCACTCTGCACAGAGGGACAGAGAAGTAATTATTCCCTACACCTTATAAGATTACAGTTTCATCAGAGGAATTAACATTAGAGCCTAGAACACTGGTCAGCATAAGGGATTGGCAAGCACCTGTATCCCGATATATTTTAACTGATTTCCTGTCATTACTGTGCAGAGGACTGACAAAACCTTCAGACAGGAAATTAGCATATGAACTCTTGAGAGTGTCACCCACGTTACTGCTCAAAAGAGGAGCTCCATCATGAGAATTTAATTTACCCCTCAAAGCAGGTTCAGTTAACTCAGTTAAAGAATTCTGGGAACTCTCAAGGGTGGACACTAGACCAATTGACTGAATATTTAAAGACTCCTTTTTGTTCACATCACGCTGTCTCCTGAAACATTTCTCCGTAGTATGACCAAGCTTACTACAATAAGTACATTTACTTTTCTGAAATCTAGAGGTGAAGCTGGTATTTACTTCCTGAGAAACATCATCTTAATTCTCTTTCCTGTTACCTGTACTCTGAGTAGAGGCAACGTACTTACTCTCAGCTTTCCCTTTTTCTTTAGAATATCTCTTGTGAGTGAGAACATATTCATCAGCTAAAACTGCAGCATCAGACAAATTATCTATTCTTTTCTCATCAAGATATAGGCTTACATCTTTATTTATACACCTTTTGAAGTCCTCCAGCAAAATCATCCGCTTAAATTTGTCAAAATCAGAATCCACATTCTTAGAATTTAACCACTGCTCTAACAGATCTTCTTTGATTTTTGCATACTCAACATGGGATTGCTTATCTTGCTTGTAAGTTGTCCTAAATTTTACTCTATAGGCTTCAGGAACAAGCTCATAGGCCTTAAGAATCAAGCTCTTAACTACATCATAATTATCAGATTGATCCTGAGGCAAAGATGCATAAGTTACTTGAGCTTTACTGGTGAGAACAGTTTGAAGGAGTACTGGCCAATACTCCTTAGGCCAATTAAAACCTGTAGCTACCCTCTCAAACAACTGAAAATATTTTGTTAAATGAGATTCATTAAAAGGAGGGACAAGTTTAACATTTTTAGCCACATCAAAATCATCAGAGCTAGATGATCCAGTTCCACCTTGTTTCATGCGATACTCATGGTCTGCCTGAATCCTAGCTAGTTCAATTTGTGCCTGAGCCTGTCCTCCTGAATACGAGCATTTGTCTGAAATTCAGCCTCCTGAATACGAGCCTGAGACTCCGCCTCCTTAGCCTGAGACTCAGCCTCCTTAGCACGAGCCTGAAACTCAGCTTCCTTAACACGAGCCTCCTGCAGAGCTAGCTGTAATTTAGCTATTTCAATCTGCGTTTGCTCATTTGGAGGAGTTACATTAAACAAGCTTTTTTTAATCATGCCAACAATTTGATCTTTAGAATGATGAGAGTGAACTGCAATTCCCAATTGTTGAGCAACAAGCTTAAGTTCATTCTTTGTTCTGTTTTCTACATCACACACTGTTTGCACATTTGACAAAAAATCTTTGGCCTCATCAAGCGTAGTAATAGTAGACATCATGAATAAATCACAGTCGCAAAATGTCAAGCAATATCCTTATGATAATATCCTGAATATCCTGATAAGAGGTCGCCAAATTTATGTTACGGAACAGAGAAAGATAATGTACACTTTAAGTGAAAATACTAAAAATCACTACTGTCCCGTACAGTTCCAGGTTCAAAACAAAAGAGTTAGGTAAAATTACAAGTTAAAGTTTAATGCTCAAACTAACAACAAAACATTCAGGACTCATAAGGATAATGTAATGGCAAAAACACTAAATATATGGTTAACTGCAAATAGCCTCTATTAACACGAAATTAGCATGAGTAAATTTATCTAAGTCAGCCCTGTTAAAATGAGATACCAGATAATACTCAGTGAATGCCAGATATATTATTACAGATACAAAATATTATTAATGATGGCTGACAACAAGAACCTTACATAAATTACAAAAAAACCTCACTAGGTCTACGAATCAACCTTATGCTACACAGTACAAGAAAATATGCAACAACAGTTATACTCAAATTACACACAGCTGCTAGATGGTTGGAGACTTCCTGAGCACTCACAATAATAATAACTGTACAGGGGAGGACAGAGATGTGAACAAAATGAGGAGTAGATCTAAGTGGCAATAATGCAGAGACTGAGCTCATTATATAAGGGCCGGCAGAGCTTGATACAACTTGTAAGAAGGACGCGCAAATGAAGCCATGGGGATAAAGAGTTGACAATCCTGCTCTGAACAACAGAAAGGACGACTAACTCTACTATAACGGTAGAAGGGGGGACTGAGGTAGAACACGCTCGTGATCAAACATGCAGCATATTGTTCGTTAGAATTACACAAAGGATGATGAAATCATAGGCTATGTAACACAGTGCATAACACAGTGTAAATAAAATAGAAATGTAAATAATGTAAATAAAGTAGAGAACGTAAATAGAAATGTAAATGAGTGGTATTATAAGAATACGAGTATATATACTAGCCCTCTCGCGCACGGTAAGTTTCAGTAAGTTTTCTGGCTCACGATTTTGTTTGACGAAGCCGCCCGGCTCGGGAGCGCGCGCGCGGCAAATTTGGGGGAATGAAACACATTCTTGCCTTATTTTCGCCACCCAAAAATCCATTTATTCCCATCAAACCTTTCTCAAGGTAGGCAGTGATGTTTGTTCTATCTGATAAATAGGACCAAAACACAGGAAAACACCAAAAAAAGTTATTAGCCCTGGAAGCATGGTAGAGTGAACCGTTTTCACTTCCCAACATCGCCGTTTGAACGTTTTCCATCATACAGGAAAATGATCTAATAAGTTTTTATTGAGAATTTCATCAGCTTTCTAACGAAACAAATCCGGTTGTGATACGATGTATACTTTTCGAGAAAATGGCCAAAAACTGAAAGTCATTTTCGGAAAAAATTCACGGACCTCTGAAAGCTAAATTTTCCCAGACACCTTATGTTTTTATTACATAGTAATATGCCCAAATTCACCAGCTTTCCCCATCTCCAAGAAGAGCCCCATACGCGTCATAGTTCTCGAGTAAATCGAAAGAAAGTACTAGGCACTTCGTCCGTGATTGACTTTCGTGATGAGCGCACGGCGTACGCAATGTTCCCGCCTACGTAACAACGAATTCTTATCACAAATATTACATAGTTATGTACTGTACATACGTAGAATTTACTGCTCTTTTCATGGTTCAAACGTGAAATCGATACGTCCAATAGTTTTCGAGTAATTGGCCGACAAAGTGAGGGTATTACTACGAGCGTTAATCAATGGTAACAGCCGCGAAGAGAAACTCATTTCCACCGCCTTTTCTCGCACAAAACGTACCATAATTCTTACATTTTGGTATTGATCATACGTAGAATTTAGTGGTATAGATCATGGTTGTTACAGAAAATCGATAAGTCTAATAGATTTCGAGTAATTGGCCGACAAAGTGAGGTTAGTACTCCGAGCGCTTGTCACTGATAACAAACGCGAGGAAAAAAACATTTCCCTCGCCTTTTACCCCCCAAAACGCTACCAAAGGCTTACATTCTGGTATTGATCATACGTAGAATTTAGTGGTATTGATGATGGTTGTAACAGAAAATCGATAAGTCTAATAGTTTTCGAGTAATTGGCCGACAAAATGATGTTATTACTCCGAGCGCTTGTCACACAACAACCGCTAGGAACAAAAACATTTCTCTCCCCTTTTACACCTCAAAACGCTACCAAAGGCTTACATTCTGGTATTGATCTTACGTAGAATTTAGTGGTATTGATGATGGTTGTAACAGGAAATCGATAAGTCTAATAGTTTTCGAGTAATTGGCCGACAAAGTGAGGTTACTTTTCCGATCGCTACCAACTTTTACACACTGTTTTTTCCTTGCACACCTGCCTGAAGACTATGCTACCAACTTTCTTTTCCCCCTATCTGTACAGACTGTTACATCTTCCATGGATGTTTTCCTATTGTTATAACCTACTACACATAAACATAACTCTTCTATAGTTACTGCTGTGGAGATTTACTTTCTTTCATATGTGTAATCTGTAGGAGAAAATGGTTATTTGTCTGAAAGTTGGAGAGGTAATGGTAATAGATTATTATATATATCAACAAAATTTGCAGAACTCACTTCCTCCAGGGGTGTTGATCCAGTAAGACCAGGGATTTGAAGATGAGGAGTTATGTAGTGTGTGTGTGTGTGTTAGTGAGTGTGTATGTTAGTGTACGTGTGTGTGTGAGTGTGAGTGGTAGTGTGTGTGTGAGTGTGTGTGTTAGTGTGTGTGAGTGTGTAAGTATGTTAGTGTGTGTGTGTGTGAGTGTGTGTGTTAGTGTGTGTGTGAGTCAGCTTCTCCCTGAGAGTATGAGGCAACGCTATTTTCGGCACACACAACACTCGTTCACGGAATTTCGCAGCTTGTTTGACGTATATTTCATACAATTCCATACACATTTACGCTGTCAGAATCACAATAATTCCAGCCCTAAAACACCGGTAATTCTCCCCTCCCGACTTCAGGTTTTCCCCTTCACAACACTCTGTTTCATGCCCTATGTAATGCTTGCTGGCTCCATAATTTCACCAAGCCATCCACAGTATCTTTCACACAATATATATTTATGCCTTGGCTTCATTTATATATGTATTTTCACTCACGCCATACGGCCTACGGGGGGACGGAGTGGCGAAACCCCGCTACACTGACCATGCGTCTGGCTCCAAGGCCCAACGATTGCTAACAGCCCGAATTGCTTTTCAATACGTATATGTATGTTCCATCGACAATATCACGTCAGTATATGTTCACATACGATGTATTATCTCACTGAATCAATAGGGCTTTTGCCTCGGGCGAGAGGGGGAGAATTATGGACAATTTAAAGGGAACCACGAGCTGTCAAACACCACCGCCTGACTGCTCGACAAACACTGAGGTTGGAGGGAGCGGGCTGAGGTAGATAAAGCAAATTAGCGTTGCCAATGACTTGCCTCCAGGGAGTACTGGCGGCACTATCACGCATAAAAAAATCACGCAAATCGGCCGATAACTTTTTTTTCTGACGAATATTTTTGTGCTTAAACCACGCGATTCGAGTGACTGCTTTTCACAATGCACACCACGTCACGCGAATCGCGTGAGTGTTCCGGAGAGGGCTAGGAGTAATGAAAGCGAAAGTTTCACTCTAGCATGTATGAATACTATGAGTTATGAGAGTGAAGGTGAAAGTGACATTCACTCTCAATGCTAGTATACAGGACGAGAAAGTGAATGCTACATATTTTACTGAAAGAAATTGAATCCCTACAGTGACAATAAACTACTATTACTGAAGGAAACTTATGGATAAAGACTGTAGATATATATAAGTGTTATATAGTAACAGAAATATAAACTGTGAGTGTTTTTATGAATAACAGGCAACACCAGCGGCAAACGATCAGAAGTGGGAAGGTCATACGCCCTCGTAATTTTCATTGCTTTCACAGTGTTTTTTTGGGGGGAGTATGGATTCCAAACTATTTGAGAATCATAAATTAGTGTTTCTAGTGATAATATCAGGCTGTGGTAATCATATTACGAGTTGTCGGGAAGTGTAAAGTGGAGACTTCGTTACCCAACTTCAGAGGTCTCCACAAGTCCTACGGTACTCGATGAAGACTCAACAAACACCCAGGGAGAAAGCTGAAGGTATGTGCCATAAGTATATGTGATTTTAATAATCTAGGACTAATAACTGATTTTTGGCAAATATTTTTAGAGAGTCTGTCAGACCGCGAATATGCCCGCGGGAGCCGCAAGTCAAAGAAAAACAAGCCCTCGGTGTAAGGGTTAAACACCTAGCATTACACGTCTGTCTGTATTGATACCACGTAGACAAAGATGGATGTCTGGTAAGAAATACGGTAGAATTGTGTTCAGTTTCACTTCGTATGTTTTTTGTTTAATCTGTTATTTATCTACCTAATGATTGTTCAGATAGAAATACTGGCACTGGCAATGCTATAAGTCTGGCAATTTGAAATTTAGATTAGTCATATTCTAGTTGGACTGGGAGGCTTCATACCACATCTTTGCACTTTTCATCTTGTTATTTGCTTTATGCTAAACAAGCCTCTCTAGTAGTAGTATCCTAAGTCTACTAATACCAAGTCGGTTCACTTCCTTCTAAAACGGCTCCAAGCTCGCGCAGGGGGCGGAGTATCGGAGTGATGTTGACTGGCTCTGGCACTAAACACCAGCTCAGTTGACTCCTGACCATGATGGAGGGTGGATGTTCGCTCCACTCCTCAGACACATTTTTTTTCAGTTCGGTGAAATGAGAGAAGGGACTGAAATGCATGAGGGAAGGTGTGGGCATGTGATGGAAGGTGTAGGGGTGTGAGGGAAGCACTTCTTCCCCTGCTTTGTTTTCCCTTGTTATAAATGTTTGAGTCTGCGGTTTTATACATTTTCTGTTACTTAAGTCAACTGACGTCACACACAAGCCACGCCTCCCTGCACCCTGATGGAAAGTGAACCGACTTGGTATTAGTAGACTTAACCCCTTGAACGTGGCCGTGAACAGTCGACCCCCCCGAGTGGCGGGGTTGTATCGCGGTCTGAGTACCTGTAGGAAAATATTAGCCAAAAATCAGAGATTAAACCTAGAACATTATACTTGGTATGGCAGATAGTACTTACATTCAGCTTTCTCCAGAGACAGGTTTTGAGCCTTCGTGGACTATCCAAGGACTTGTGGAGACTTGCAAAGTTGGGTAACCAAATCTTCACTTTCACACCTCCAGCAACCCGGTTTCCCCTCTACCACAGCCTCATTCTGTCACAGTAAACTTTATACTACAACGTAAAGGTAGTTTGGAATCCGTATTTGTACAATAAGCACCAAAAATAAGGCTAAAATCAACGGAGCGTACGGCCGACATGCACCGCGACGGCGGTCTTCCAGTCACTCAACAAACATTTCCATTTTCACAGCAAAAACATGTATACTAATTTATTTTCAATCATATTACCTCCCAAAAGATCACCACGGCGCGCTTTTTATTCTGCCTTACGCCCGCCACTTTATTCTCGTTCCTGTCGGCCGCTTGCACTGACTCGGAAGAGCGAGAACTCGCCATAATGTCACTTTGAAAGCCTGCGGTAAACTGACGCTAAACAGGGGCAAACCGTGAGAAAAAAAGCTAGTGTTACAACTGGGGAAACAAGCGTTTCGTATTAGCATAAACTGCTTGTGAGAGGAGAGCGCAGATTTACAGTTCTGAGCACTCAGAGCGCTGCCATGTATCACAGCCAGGCTGGCCGGGCCGTGGGGGGGGGGGACGGGGGAAAAACGCGATACTTGGCAACAACTGAGGTCAGTAGTACAAAGGTAAAGTATGCTAATTGTAGCTAAAGGGTGGTGGTACTGATAGAGAATACCAGCTGGAGCCTGCTTGCCCGCGGTTATTCAAAATTTACTGAATCGCAAATGCGATGATCCGCCGTTATGTCCTTTTTGCCGAGCGTCGCAAACGAGACGATCCGCGTTTAAGGGGTTAAGTAGCATCGATGTCGTTTATGTCACTAGCATATATTATAATGTCTGTGATTCTGGAAAATAACTTGATCGTGAATTAGGCTTTACATTTTTCTTTATTTATTGAGGGAAAAGCATCTTTGCTGGCTTTTATCATTACATTCTTATTTCTTACCCTCCCCCCAGAAAACACGAACAGTATATCGTTAAGATAATATAGTGAGGAACACTCCAATGTAAAGCAAAATACGACTTGCTATGACGATGTTATCCTTTATTATTCTATCACAAGTACGAACGTTGCCTCATCTTGGCTCATTTTCTTTCCTTTCCTGAGAGCTTAGTATGATGCCAGTGAATACCTAAAAGAGAGTAATCTGATACTCAGCTGTTTTCTCTCTCTCTCTCTCTCTGTCTCTCTCTCTCTCTCTCTCTATTTGAAGGAATCGTAAAATTGTTGTACAAAGGTACGATAATGAAAAATGCTATTGTACATCATATCGAAGGTGAATTTATCGTGCATATACAATATTTATTGTACACTTATGAGTACTAATCTCTGACCAGGGACGCGTGGCGGGCAGCATTATGATCACACATGAGCCAAGCATTCGAACACAGCCTCTGCACTAGTGGGCGGGGCAAAGAACTGTAACCAGGTGATCTGAAGCGTACTACTCGTATCATCAATATTACCATATTCTCATGGTTTCTTCTTCATAATATAATAATCTGTGTTTATTGACAGGGGCCGACATTTCTTCAGTCAGTCTGCAATTTAACAGTTTCCAAGGAGTAAAAAAACATGTGCCACTATAGGTGGGTATTGGCATCATATATACCGTGATAATTACTTATGAATTAACGGCATTAACTGGCACACATTTTGACCAGAGGGAACATGCAGCTATGACGTCATGTAGGAGTAGGCCAACCATTCCCACTGGATGGCAACGGCATAGATATAAACAGGACTAGATGCCGCATCATTCTAGAATAATAAGAAGGGCTAAACTTGACTCCTGGTGGTCCTTTGTGTCCACGGTGACTCGTACAACACCATTACATAAAGTCTGGTCCACTATAAGATTATTAAATAATAAACGCCCATATGTCCCTGTGACCACCTTGCAAGTGAATAACGCCACCTATGACGAGCCCGTGGACGTTGCTAACATCCTCGCCAGGAGTTTTTCTCATGTAAGTAGCTCAGCCAATTATGATCCACGTTTTCAGCATCATAAACGCATGGCTGAGCTACAGATATTAGACTTTACCACAGAAGACGTAGACTCCCCGTACAACCAACTCGAATTCTCTCCAACTCGAATTCTTCCCGCTCCTTCTGGCACCTTGCCAAAAATCTTTCTAACAACTTTACCTCATCATCCTTCCCTCCTCTTTTCTACTCTGATGGTTCTGTAGCTATTTCTTCTACTGATAAAGCAGATCTCTTCGCACAGACTTTCTCCTCCAATTCCACCTTAGACGATTCCGGTGCTGTTCCTCCATCACTTCCCCCCTCTGACTTCCTCATGGCTGACATTAAAATTTCTTCAGTTGATGTATTTTCTGCCATTACTGGCCTCAGTACTAACAAGGCATATGGGCCTGATGGGGTCCCTCCTGTTGTTCTCAAAAACTGTGCTTCTGTGCTTACACCCTGCCTAGGCAAACTATTTCGCCTTTGTCTGTCAACTTGTACCTTTCCTTCTTGCTGGAAGTTTGCTCTCATTCAGCCAGTCCCAAAGAAGGGTGACCACTCCCAACCCTCCAGCTATCGTCCAATTGCTTTAACGTCCTGTATTTCAAAAGTTTTTGAGTCAATTCTTAATAAAAAAATTTTAAGGCATCTTTCCTATCACAACCTTCTTTCCGATCGTCAGTATGGGTTCCGTCAGGGACGCTCCACTGGCGATCTTCTCACCTACCTTTCAGACTCCTGGTCATCCTCCTTTCGGGACTTTGGCGAAAGCTTTGCCATTGCACTTGACATCTCAAAGGCTTTCGATCGAGTCTGGCATAAATCTTTAATTTCCAAACTGCCCTCCTACGGTTTCTATCCTTCTATCTGTACCTTCATCGCTAGCTTCCTTTCTGGTCGTTCTATAGCTGCTGTCGTAGACAGCCATCGTTCTTCTCCTAGATCTATCAACAGTGGTGTTCCTCAGGGCTCTGTCCTATCACCAACTCTCTTCCTTTTATTCATCAATGATCTTTTAAGCTGTACATCTAACCCTATCCACTCATACGCTGATGACTCCACCCTTCACCTTTCCATTCGGTTCCCGCAACGCCCATCTCAACAGTTACTTCAAGAAACAAGGGATGAGGCTATGGCACACCTAATGTCTGACTTGGCTCATATCTCTGACTGGGGTAAAATAATATGGTTGTCTTTAATGCTTCTAAGACTCAGTTCTTACACCTATCAACCCGACAAAATCTTCCACAGGTATACCCACTAATGTTTAATAATATTCAGCTTAATCCTGCATCATCCTTGAACATGCTTGGGGTTTCATTTACTCGGGACTTATCTTGGAAAGATCATATTACATCTCTTGTAAAATCTGCTTCCAAGAGATTGGGTGTGCTAAGCCGACTCCGCTCTTTCTTTACCCCTGCACAATTGTTGACTCTATACAGGGGTTTTATCCGCCCCTGTGTGGAGTACAACTCTCATGTGTGGGGAGGCTCCCCACATACAGCTCTTCTCAATAGGGTGGAGTCAAAGGCTTTTCGTCTCATTAACTCTCCTCCTCTTACTGACTCCCTTCAACCTCTGTCTCTTCGCCGCACTGTTGCATCTTTATCTCTTTTCTATCGCTACTTTAATGGTCACTGCTCCTCTGAACTGTCTGCTTGCATTCCTCCACCTCTACGACGGGCGCGTAGCACCCGTCTGGCAGCAAACTCTCATCCCTTTTCTGTCCAACTCTCTAATGCAAAAGTTAACCGTTACTCCCAGTCTTTCATTCATGCAACAGGTCAGCTCTGGAACTGTCTCCCTCTGTCTGTATTTCCTGCTGCCTATGATCTCCAGTCTTTCAAACGCAGTGTGTCCAGGCATCTCAAAATGATCGGATCTTGAATTTGGCTCTCTATTGTATTTTGTTTTTCTCTTGGAGGGAACTGTTACTGTGGGCTCATGGCCTTTGGTTCCTTCTTCCTCGCATTAAAAAAAAACACAAAAAAAAAACAAGAGTTTACGCTAGATAAACTGCTCCTTGCCCTTAAATCCTGTAAAGACACCAGCCCTGGACCAGACACCATCACGTACGGTATGATCCAGCATCTTAATCAGGACAACCTGATTAAGATGTTAGCATTGTACAATGAGATTTGGGCCTCTCAAACGTTCCCAAACTCATGGCACTTTGCGCACGTCATACCGATACCCAAAGAGGCTGGTCGTCTTATAAATCCCATTTCATTTCGTCCTATTGTGTTGACTTCTTGTCTCTGTAAGGTCATAGAACGTATGGTTAACAATAGGTTTCATTTTGTTTCAGAGTCGAAGAATTTGTTAAATGATCAACAATGTGGCATCCGTAAATACAGAAGTTCACTAGATCATTTAATGAATTTGGAGCATTGTATTGCAGAGGCATTTTCCAATAAAGAATTCATGATAGGGGTGTTTTTGGACATCCATAAAGCCTATGACATGGCCTGGTGACATGGTATACTAATGAAGCTCTATGCTTATGGTTTAAGAGGAAATTTGCCTATTTTTATTTCAAATTTCTTAAGGGACAGAACTTTCTCTGTCAAATTACCCCGTAATGTAACATCGGATATATTTATCCAGGAAAACGGAGTGCCACAGGGAAGTGTGCTTAGTCCTACTTTATTTAGTATTATGATCAATGATATTCTGTCATCAGCTCCCATCCCGAGGAATGTTAAATACTCGCTCTACGCTGACGATTGTGCAATATGGCACTCTTCCCGTAATGCACAATTTTCGGCTGGGCGGATTCAAGCAGCCCTTGACTCCATCCACCAATGGGCCTTGTAGTGGGGATTTAAGTTTTCCGTACATAAGTGTGCCGCTATAGTCTTCGCTAATCGTAACGTACCTAATTTGTGCTTAACTTTGGATAATCAGGCGGTACCTTTTCAAAATTATGTAAAATTTTTAGGAATACATTTTGATCATAGAATGAATTTTAAACTTCACGTAAATACTTTGCTTGCTCGTTGTGATAAACCGTTAAATGTCCTCAAGTACCTAGCTGGTACTACCTGGGGTGCCGACAGAAAATCTTTATTAATGGTGTATAAGTCCCTTATTCGATCGAAGCTAGACTATGGCACACAGGTGTATGGCTCGGCATCCGATGCCACGCTGAAAGGATTGAATGTGTTACAGAATAAATGTTTGCGAATGTGTCTTGGAGCCGTCCGGTGTACCCGTGTAGCTCGTATGGAAGTGGAGGCAAATGTGCCTCCCCTCCGTATTCGCCGTGACCACCTGCCCTTGTCCTACGGAGTAAGGACGTTTAGGAAAAGTAATATCGGCAATGTGGCCTGTACCCCCCTGCGTCAATACCACCACCTTCTGCGGGGGGGGTGTCGGCCACTTGCCATTCGCCTCCACTTACTGACTCAGGAGCTTGGTGTGGACCCCAGTGACTGTGACAAGTTGGTGTTTAAAAAGACAGCGCCTTGGAAGCCACCCGGCTTTACAGTGGATGTCTCATGGCTCCCAGCACCAAAGGCCAAGGCGCTGGAGGCGGAGGTCCACCACTTGTTTCGTAACATCATTGTTCGTCACTTGGGGTCCCATCAATTGTACACCGACGGCTCCAAGTCGAGTGAATGTGAGGGTGCAAGTGTGTGGTCGACTGAATGTGCACTTAGGTATCGGTTGCCGACTCGTACATTTGTGTTTACCTCCGAACTTTTTGCTATTGACAAAGCCATAGACTATGCTCTCAATTCTAGGCATGACTCATTTGTCATATTTTCAGATTCAAAATCAGCCCTTCAAGGAACTGCATCTTGTACTACGGACACTCACGAGATCCAGGGCCGCATCGTTAATAAGTTGCATTCATGCAACAAGTCATTCACGCTGATCTGTGTGCCTGGTCATTGTCGTATCTACAGCAATGAGCAGGCTGACTTACTTGCAAAGACGGCTGTAGAGCTCGAGTAGACTTGGGACGTTCCTCGTGATCTACGGTCGAGTCTCTCTCTATGAAAGAAATCAATAAATCTTCTGTGGCAAGGTCAGTGGACCAGACTAAATATTCCGACCTGTAAGCAGTACCTGGGCTACTGGGACACCACCAACCGCCCCAGTCGTTTGGAAGAAAAACTGTTGGCATGGTTGTGGCTAAATGCCACCATTTTAACACATATGAAACCTTATATGGAAAGACGCTTCCCACCGCACTGTGACATCTGTGATGCGGTGTTATCTATCAGTCATATCATCCTGCGCTGTCAGCAATTTATTCGTGAACGTGCTTCACTTATAAATTACTGCGGCACAGCAGACGTCCCCTTCACCCTTTCCACCATCCTGGGTGATGGGGACATTGTTATGACTAATAATTTGATGGCTTTCTTGAGAGAGACCGGACTGATCAGAGTGATGTGACTTTTTTACTGTGTGGTTATGGTTTTTATCAACGGTAAATATGTATATATTGTAATATTAATTAGGATTGACAGTTGACATATTTTAAATACTTCCTCCTCCCACTGATCTATTTCTAATATAGATGTCCCCTACATTAAGCCAAGTTTCTCGCCTGACAGTCATCATCTGATGAGTGCAAGTGTGCAATATAGGAAGGTATTGGGCACTTGCAGTCAATGGTGGTCTGCCGGGCGAGGTTCTTCACTTTTTGTATGAATTATGTAAATACATTATACCATCTTGCTTTGGAGGAGTAGACTGTAGCACCAGTCGAGCAGGGCAGTACTCCCGAGGTGGATGGAAAGCTGTTGACAGGGAGTGCTGGAGCTCCCGTTTCATCAGCCCTCAGGACTAGTTCCTGACCATCCCCCTTTGCTGAACTTTTTCAGTGTCTCAGTTACACAGAGAGTAGGCCAGCATGCTCTCCAGTACAAATTTCTATATCTATCTTCACCAAACTACATGCACAGTACACACTACACTTCCTATTCAAAATTAACCAAAAATGGCGTTGATTCACCCAGCCTCAGAGTCCCCAGGGGGGGGGACCATAAATGCCCCCGCCATCTGCCCCTCTCCCGGTGACGACTCGAGGTGCCTGGAACCACTGTCTGACTCTCTTCTTCTTCATTTCTGCAACATTCGCGGCCTTTCATCTAACTTTCGCTCTGTTGAGCACCTCCTCTCCTCCTCTAAACCTCACCTTCTTTTTCTAACGGAGACTCAGCTGTCTGAGGCAACTGACAGCAAACCCTTTTCTGTATCCTCCTACTTTCTCTATACTCATTTCAAAGCCAAAGGTGGCTGTTGTGTATACATACGCAATGACTTATCTTGCTCTCGTGTTCCTGAACTTGATTCTTCTGAATTCTCCACTCTCTGGCTTCGGCTTTCCTGTCATTCTCTGACTAAATATATCTGTGCTGTTTACTTATCCCCTAATTCTACTGACTATCCAAAATTCTTCGACTATCTTACTTCTACGATGGAACACATTCTGTCCATTTCTCCTTTATCTGAAATCTCCATTCTTGGAGATTTCAATGTTCACCACCACCTTTGGCTCTCCTCTCCTTTCACGGATCCACCTGGTGAACAAGCCTACATCTTTTCTATCCTTAATGACCTAGAGCAGCTTGTACAGCACCCTACCCGTATCCCTGACCGCCTTGGAGAGAGCTCCAACATACTTGACCTCTTCCTCACAACTAAACCTTCTGCTTACTCTGTTAATCTTTTCTCTCCGTTGGGCTCCTCCGATCACAACCTTATTACCTTAACCTGTCCTATCGCTCCAGTACGGCCTGCGGACCCTCCAGGGAAACGTCGTCTCTGGCATTTTGGAGCTGCGGACTGGGAGGCCCTCAGGCAGTACATCTTTGATTTTCCCTGGAATGATTATTGCTTCCATGGCCATGAGCCATCTGAGTGTGCCTTGCGCATTACGGAGGTTATTCTCTCGGGCATGGAAGCATACATTCCTTTCTCATATCCTTTGACAAACGCAAGAAAGCCTTGGTTTAATCACGCTTGTTCTAATGCTGTCCGCAACAAGGAGAAGGCCTACAAAAGGTACCGGAGCCAACCCACCCCTGAATCACATAATCTTTACGTTTCTGCCCGGAATCGTGCTAAGTCTGTTCTTCGCTCTACTAAAAATAATTTCATCCATACTAAATGCTCTCAACTCTCCAACTCGAATTCTTCTCGCTCCTTCTGGCACCTTGCCAAAAATCTTTCTAACAACTTTACCTCATCATCCTTCCCTCCTCTTTTCTACTCTGATGGTTCTGTAGCTATTTCTTCTACTGATAAAGCAGATCTCTTCGCACAGACTTTCTCCTCCAATTCCACCTTAGACGATTCCGGTGCTGTTCCTCCATCACTTCCCCCCTCTGACTTCCTCATGGCTGACATTAAAATTTCTTCAGTTGATGTATTTTCTGCCATTACTGGCCTCAGTACTAACAAGGCATATGGGCCTGATGGAGTCCCTCCTGTTGTTCTCAAAAACTGCACTTCTGTGCTTACACCCTGCCTAGGCAAACTATTTCGCCTTTGTCTGTCAACTTGTACCTTTCCTTCTTGCTGGAAGTTTGCTCTCATTCAGCCAGTCCCAAAGAAGGGTGACCACTCCCAACCCTCCAACTATCGTCCAATTGCTTTAACGTCCTGTATTTCAAAAGTTTTCGAGTCAATTCTTAATAAAAAAAATTTTAAGGCATCTTTCCTATCACAACCTTCTTTCCAATCGTCAGTATGGGTTCCGTCAGGGACTCTCCACTGGCGATCTTCTCACCTACCTTTCAGACTCCTGGTCATCCTCCTTTCGGGACTTTGGCGAAAGCTTTGCCATTGCACTTGACATCTCAAAGGCTTTCGATCGAGTCTGGCATAAATCTTTAATTTCCAAACTGCCCTCCTACGGTTTCTATCCTTCTATCTGTGCCTTCATCGCTAGCTTCCTTTCTGGTCGTTCTATAGCCGCTGTCGTAGACGGCCATCGTTCTTCTCCTAGATCTATCAACAGTGGTGTTCCACAGGGCTCTGTCCTATCACCAACTCTCTTCCTTTTATTCATCAATGATCTTCTAAGCTGTACATCTAACCCTATCCACTCATACGCTGATGACTCCACCCTTCATCTTTCCATTCGGTTCCCACAACGCCCATCTCAACAGTTACTTCAAGAAACAAGGGATGAAGCTATGGCACACCTAATGTCTGACTTGGCTCGTATCTCTGACTGGGGTAAAAATAATATGGTTGTCTTTAATGCATCTAAGACTCAGTTCTTACACCTATCAACCCGACAAAGTCTTCCACAGGTGTGCCCACTAATGTTTAATAATATTCAGATTAATCCTGCATCATCCTTGAACATGCTTGGGGTTTCATTTACTCGGGACTTATCTTGGAGGGATCATATTACATCTCTTGTAAAATCTGCTTCCAAGAGATTGGATGTGCTAAGCCGACTCCGCTCTTTCTTTACCCCTGCATAATTGTTGACTCTATACAGGGGTTTTATCCGCCCCTGTGTGGAGTACAACTCTCATGTGTGGGGAGGCTCCCCACATACAGCTCTTCTCAATAGGGTGGAGTCAAAGGCTTTTCGTCTCATTAACTCTCCTCCTCTTACTGACTCCCTTCAACCTCTGTCTCATCGCCGCACTGTTGCATCTTTATCTCTTTTCTATCGCTACTTTAATGGTCACTGCTCCTCTGAACTGTCTGCTTGCATTCCTCCACCTCTACGACGGGCTCGTAGCACCCGTCTGGCAGCAAACTCTCATCCCTTTTCTGTCCAACTCTCTAATGCAAGAGTTAACCGTTACTCCCAGTCTTTCATTTATGCAACAGGTCAGCTCTGGAACTGTCTCCCTCTGTCTGTATTTCCTCCTGCCTATGATCTCCAGTCTTTCAAACGTAGTGTGTCCAGGCATCTCAAAATGATCGGATCTTGAATTTGGCTCTCTATTGTATTTTGTTTTTCTCTTGGAGGGAACTGTTACTGCGGGCTCATGGCCTTTGGTTCCTTCTTCCTCGCATTAAAAAAAAAAAAAAAAAAATTAGGGCCGACAACTGACGTATATGGAAATGTTCCTGACTCGTCTGGTTCCCTTTCATATATTGATGTCCCCTGTATTAGGTTGTGCCTCGACTGACAGGCACCAGGTGATGAATGCAGGTATGTAATGTAGAAAGGCATTACATATCTGCAGTCGATGGTGTTCTTTTGGTCGAGGCTTTTTTACCATTAGTGTAGGTCTAGTTATTTGTCTCTTAGGACTTAGTATAGGTTAGTGATTTGTCTGTTAGGTGATTAGTTTTAGGATCTTTATAGTAAGCATTTTTGTTTATAAATAATATAAGGTTAAAAATATAAAAAATTGCCAAAAAAAAATAAAAAAAAATAAAAATAAATAAAAATAAATAAAATAAAAATTATTATTATATATATATATATATATATATATATATATATATATATATATATATATATATATATATATATGTACGTGTGCATGAAAGTGTGTATGTTCATATGCATGGATGTGTGTATGTATGTGTCACGGGTTTTTTAAAATAAATGCAATTATTAAGGAATAATGTTAAATAATATTGAAAAGCAGGGACAATGATTGTCTTGCTAAATCAAGCAATGATTACTTTAAACCGGCTTGCTTCGCCGGACTCTCAGAACGAGAATTTATAAACTTTCTCAACAGTACACAGCCGAGACTAATTACTCAATTGCTGTTTATTAGTACTGTCAGCCTCTGGAGAAAGTTACTTCACCCCTGACAATGAATAATTAATACTATTAATAATATCAGGTTCTTGCTGATGCTTAACTCCTAGAAGGCACAACGGATTTTAAGCTTAATACAACAAGACTGGCCTAAGTACCAGTTATGAATGACAAAACGTTTATGCAAGCTAGAAGCTATAGGGGAAATAAGCTTAATTATGGAGAAATGAAACACGAGTTTACATTAAGCTCAAGAAAAAGAACTGTTAAATTTATTGATTACAAAATAAATTTAACGCTACATTTCAAAATCAAATTAATGAGATCGCACTCACTCACTCAAGAGCTAAATTCTTATGCCTAAAGAAAAAACAACATGCCGCACAGCCGACCAGCATGTAAGGAAACAGCACACTTAACTAAACTCTTAAGTCTAGGAAAACGAAAAGAAAATACTGGTCAATGAATGTGGTGTATCACCAACGAAGGGTGGGAGCCTGGAGAACTGTAGTCTAGTGGAGTCTGGGTGCTAGCTGACCTCTCACTCTCCACTGCTGGGGGACAGAACCTCTCTCCGTCACGACAGACACTTGACTCAATTCAAATACGATGTATGGGTAGGACGCACAAGCCACTGGAAGAAGGCGTGGCTAACGGTTGAGGCAAGCAGGGACGAACAATAAAGAAATAATAATATCGCTCAGTAGAGCACTCAATGACGTGCATTAGATCGGTCACTTTTGAAACAGTGACGAATGTTTTGAAAAGTATACCACCGAAATTGTTATGTAGTGTAATGTATGTTATACATGGTGTAGGTGTGATAGTTGTGGTGTAACTGTAGCTACATGTAAAATGACACAGTAAATATTAATAATATGGTGACGACGAAGGCAGAGGAGAAGAGGCGGCAGAGTGCGGCAGACGATCAGCTGGCCTGCACAGCAAAACTGCTACACCCATTGCTGCACCTGCAAAATCAATTAAGGTGGAGCATCAAAAGTGTCAATGAGACAAAAATTCTTATTACGTTACAATTACTCTCTCTGCCTAGCAGTCAGTACATGCTACGAAAGGTACGCTCTAGCTGAAAAATACGAGTGACAGCCTAAGCTTCGCACATTGGAGGTCGCCATTAATTTATTAGATACATTATTAACTAGGAAACATAGTCGTAAGGGTTCTTAGCGGGGAAGCTCTAACCTGGCATGCACCTCGCTCGACATGTGGCACAACCGGCCAGCATGTGAGGGAACAGCACCTTAACAACATCCCATCACCCAGTTTAGGTGGAACTCTAACCTCGCGTCCACCTCGCTCGACATGCGGCACAGCCGGCCAGCATGTGAGGGAACAGCACCTTAACAACATCCTATCACCTAGTTTAGGGGGAACTCTAACCTGGCGTCCACCTCGCTCGACATGCGGCACAGCCGGCCAGCATGTGAGGGAACAGCACCTTAACAACATCCCATCACCCAGTTTAGGGGGAACTCTAACCTGGCATCCACCTCGCTTGACATGCGGCACAGCCGGCCAGCATGTGAGGGAACAGCACCTTAACTTATGGTACATATGTATGTACAGGCCCTGGAGATACTGTGTCCTGTGGGACCAATGGGCGAGACGTCAGGTCTGCACCCACTTCACCACTACCCTGTCTCTCAACTGACTCAGAGATTACAGGTGTGGTTACAAACGGCACAGGAAGGACATGTCCCTGATTAGTGGTACTTTGACACACACTGCAGGAGCGCACAAAATATCTATGTCTCGTCCCATCCCTGGCCAGAAAAAGTCAGCTCGGATACGGCCCTGGGTCTTCCTTTTGCCTATGTGACCTTCTGAGGCTGAACAATGACCCCATTGTAACACTGCTAGGCGGTACTTGGTGGGAACGACAAACTGCAGTCGAATCTCGCCCTCGGGTGTTCGTGACTCACGGTAGAGCCGTCCTTGTTTGCAAAGGAACTTGGCTCGACCTCCCCCTGAATACTTTATCACTCGACCCTTTTGTTTGTTCCGCACGGCAGCAAGTGTCGGGTCAGATTGTTGTTCTTGAACAACAAGTTGGCTACACATCAGATATTGCGGTTATTCAATGGTCACTGGGGTGACACAGTCTGGAGCCTCAGCCATGGCTCGTGTTACCGCAGCAGTCGAAGTCTGAGTAGCGTCATGTTTGGTGCGACTATCCTTGACACCGGGAATGTTGCCTATAATAAGGTCAAATAAAGGTTCTGGCATGACAACTGCGAGTGTTGTACCAGTATAAAATGGAGATGCCACCTGGATACATGCCTCAGGGAACAATCTCACTGATCCATCAATAAGGTTTGCATGGATCTGTCGACCTGTGTACTGCTCAGGCCGAACTAAACTCTGTTTGACAGAGCAACCTGAGGATCCATTATCTCTCAGGACCTTCACAGGGATGTCTCCCACAAACACTGGCTGAACAAGGAAGGTACTGTCACCTGTGGGAGGGTCTGTGGAGGAAGCAGCTAGCCACTCATGAGGCTGCTGAATAATTGATGTGGCAAACATTGTGCCTTGTGACTTAGAAACTTGAGGGGTCGTACTCACCGCCTGAGGAGATAGAACATTGGCCATCTGTGGAGGGGGGTTCACTGTCACTGTGGGACTAGTGAACTGTGGGGGAGTACCCATACTGGTAGGGACGTGACCACCATGCCGCTGCTGAGGAATGAAGGCTGCGTTCGCTTCCTGCCTCTTTTGAGCTGGTGGTGAAAAAGTTTGTCCCGACGGTCGGTTGCGTGGCTGATACTGCTGCTGGTTAGGGTACTTGTTGTACCTCTTCCACTCAGGTTTCTGAGTGTTTTGCCCCTGGTCCTTCCACTGCAGTTTTGGACCTTGGCCATTACTCCAAGAACGGCCTTGGTGCTGGGATTCAGTCTGAGACGGCTTCCCAGACTTAGCAGTATCTTTTCTGCTGTTCCAGGTGTTTTGCTTACGAGTTTGATACCCGTACGCAGTGAAGTACGCGTCAGCCTTTTCTGCCATTTGGCTGGCATCTTTCACCTGGCAGATCTTAACCTGTGCTATGAGCTCAGCAGGCCACGACCTCTCTAGCTGTGTACGCAGCATAAGGTCAATTATCCCTTCACGCATGGAAGAAGTTTCATCTTTCTCCATCCACTCATTTAAGTAAGCAGTGAGACGGTCAAGGAACTGAACAGCTGTCTCCCTGTTTTGGAGACAAGCTCGCATGAACTGAACTTTGGCGTCGTCTACTGTGAGACCATACGCCTTAATGAGTGCAGCTTTCATCATCTCATACGTGAGATTGTCTCCACAAATTCTGTGGAGAATATCGAGGGCAGGGCCCTCAAATAAACTAAGAAATTGGAGCCGCTTAGCTGCCTCATCCAGTTGATACATGTCTGCCATGTCCTCAAAACGAGCTATGTACGGCTCGATTCGCTCGCCTTCCTTGTATGAAGGAAGCTTGATGCGTGGGGTCGCCAGGACATGTGTAGAAAGAGCGCTAGTGGAGCTTGGGTTAACTGCACCAGATGTGCCTGAAGCCAAGGAATCTCGCTTGAGCTTCAGCACTTCAAGTTCATGTTTTTCTCGTGCCTCACGTTCGGCACGTTCATATTCACGTTGTTCCTGCTCGTGTTCTAAGTCGAGTTCTCGCTGTTTTCGCTCGTGTTCGCGCTGTTCTCGCTCGTATTCACGCTGTTCTCGCTCGTGTTTGCGCTGGATTCTACGCTCATCACGAGCATCTTTCTCACGTTCCTGCTCATAATTAAACCGTGAGAGGACGTAGGTTTGTATTTTTTCTGGGTCAGTAAGGCCCATTTCTTTAGCTTCCTGTACATAGACACTGGCTGCCGTGATGCTAATTTACTAAGCAAACCGAAACTGAGTACTGACTGCTTCGCAAACGAATGCTAATAACACAAGTAAAGAATACAGACACAAGCTAGTGGTGACCAGTCTTATCTAGTTAACTGGAAAAGAATAAAGCAAAAATGCAAATAACTGAGAAGACTCAATAATTAACACAATGGGTACGGCGGCTACCCAGGAGCGAATAAAATCGTCTGGCGTTACCAAAAGTAAAGTACTAAATAGAGTTAAGTACTCTATGGATTAATAAAGCAAAAATTCACTTGCTAAATTAACGGTAAACACCAGTAATCTTGTGCCTATAATCTTTAATGATAAATACCTAAATATGAACGAGTGAGTTATTATCTCGTGAATAGCTTTAGAGCTAGGAGTTAATATCCTGGAATGAGGTCGCCAATTGTCACGGGGTTTTTAAAATAAATGCAATTATTAAGGGATAATGTTAAATAACATTGAAGAGCAGGGACAATGATTGTCTTGCTAAATCAAGCAATGATTGCCTTATACCGGCTTGCTTCGCCGGACTCTCAGAACGAGAATTTATAAACTTTCTCAATAGTACACAGCAGAGACTAATTACTCAATTGCTGTTTATTAGTACTGTTAGCCTCTGGAGAAAGTTACTTCACCCCTGACAATGAATAACTAATACTATTAATAATATCAGGTTCTCGCTGATGCTTAACTCCTAGAAGGCACAACGGATTTAAGCTTAATGCAACAAGACTGGCCTAAGTACCAGTTATGAATGGCAAAACGTTTATACAAGCTAGGAGCTATAAGGGAAATAAGCTTAATTATGGAGAAATGAAATACGAGTTTACATTACATTAAGCTCAAGAAAAAGAGCTGTTAAATTTATTGATTACAAAATAAATTTAACGCTACATTTCAAAATCAAATTAATGAGATCGCACTCACTCACTCAAGAGCTAAATTCTTATGCCTAAAGAAAAAACAACATGCCACGCAGCCGACCAGCATGTAAGGAAACAGCACACTTAACTAAACTCTTAAGTCTAGGAAAACGAAAAGAAAATACTGGTCAATGAATGTGGTGTATCACCAACGAAGGGTGGGAGCCTGGAGAACTGTAGTCTAGTGGAGTCTGGGTGCTAGCTGACTTCTCACTCTCCACTGCTGGAGCACAGAACCTCTCTCCGTCACGACAGACACTTGAGTCAATTCAAATACGATGTATGGGTAGGACGCACAAGCCACTGGAAGAAGGCGTGGCTAACGGTTGAGGCAAGCAGGGGCGAACAATAAAGAAACAATAATATCGCTCAGTAGAGCACTCAATGACGTGCATTAGATCGGTCACTTTTGAAACAGTGACGAATGTTTTGAAAAGTATACCACCGAAATGGAGAGAGAAACGGTTAACTGAACAATACACAGTGAGTTTTCCACTAATAGTTCGTGGTTTCTCACAAAAGGGAAATGTCGCGAATTTGATTCATGACAGTATGTATGTATGTATATATATATGTTCGTATATATATATATGTATATATATATCAATGTATATACATATATATCATTTTGCCCTAATGACCAGGGGATCCGGCCTCAATGGTCGATAGGCAAAAAAAAAAAAAAAAAAAAAAAAAACATTCTTCAGTACAGCGGCAAAGCGTATATGCAGCCGCCATGTTGCAGCAGTCAAGCATGTAATAGTTTTTTTTTTTTTTTTTTTTTTTAAGAGTGAATTCAGATTATGAAAATGAATGTTGTTGTGGTGGAGGTGGTGATAGTGGATATTGTTCTGGTGGTGGTGGTGGTGGTTATTGTAGTGGTAGTGGTGGTTGTTGCTGTGGTGGTGGTGGTGATGGTGGGTTTTGTTGTTGCTGTGTTGGTGGTGATGGTGTTTTTTGTTGTTGTTGTGGTGGTGGTGGTGGTTACTGTGTTGGTAGTGGTTGATGTTGTAGTTGTTGTGGTGGTGGTTGTTGTGGTGATCATTGTTGTGATGGTGGTTATAGTTGTTGTTGTTGTTGTGGTGGTGGTGGTGATGATGGTTGTAGTGGTGGTGGTGGTTGTTGTGGTGATGTTTTTTATGGTTGTTGTTGCTGTTGTTGTTGTTGTTGTGATGGTGGTGGTGGTGATGGTGGTGGTGGTGATGGTGGTGGTTCTTGTGGTGGTGGTTCTTGTGGTTGTGTTGGTTGTTGTTGTTGTTATGGTGGTGGTGGTTGTGGTTGTGTTGGTTGTTGTTGTTGTTATGGTGGTGGTGGTGGTTGTGTTGGTGGTTGTTGCATTGGTGGTGGTTGTTGTGGTGGTCGTTGTCGTTGTTGCTGTTGTGGTGGTGGCGGTGGTTGTTCGTGTGGTGGTGGTAGTTGTGGTTGTGTTAGTTGTTGTTGTCGTTATGGTGATGGTTATTGTTGTGGTGATTGTTGTGTTGTGGTTGTTGTTGTGATGTTCTTGTGGTGGTGGTTATTGTTGTGGTGGTGGTTATTGTTGTAGTTGTGATGGTGGTGGTGGTGGTGGTGGTGATTGTTGTTGTAGTGGTGGTGGTTGTTGTTGTGGTTTTTGTTGTGTTGGTTGTTGTTGTAGTGATGGTGGTTGTTGTGGTGGTGGTGGCTTTTGTGGTGTTTGATGTGCTGGTGGTAGTGGTGATGGTCGTGGTGGTTGTTGTGATGGTGGTGGTTGTTGTTGTGATGGTGGTGGTTGTTTTTGTGATGGTGGTTGTTGATGTGATGGTGATTGTTGTTGTTGTGGTGATTGTTGTTATGGAGGTGGAGGTGGATGTTGTTCCTGTTGTGGTGGTTGTGGTGGTGGATGTGGTGCTGGTGGTAGTGGTTGTTGTTGTTGTGGTGGTGGTGGTGGTTGTGGTGGTGGCTATGGTGGTGGCTGTTATGGTGGTGGCTGTTGTTGGGCTGGTAGTTGTTGTTGTTCCTGGTTCATCTGAAACCTGAACTCGGTGGACTACAGGCTTAAATTTCCCTTCTGCAACCCACCATCCTCCTTTCGGAGGATAGAGAAGCAGCTGAGGAATGTTTGCATAACCAGACAGTTGAGCCGCTCATGCTATCGGTGTCACCATAGATATATTCCGACGCTTTCTACACCCAAAAGCAGCACAGTGTTGTTGCATTTCTAGGTAAATAGTGGTCAGCTTTGATCATCGTCAGGAACACGACATCGTCTGCCTCGACCGTTCCCAGATGGCGGCCGCGCAGACGCATCTAAAGTAGTGTCATGTGGCATCTAGGCTTATTTATATGTATGGGCAACGGGGCCTGTTATCACTAAAGAAAAACATTCAGTTCAAAGTAGTAGTAATAGTAAATTTCTGTCAATGATATAAGTATTATAAAGCATTCTTACTTAGAATAAGTAGCGTGAATGCCGGCTGCTGTGGCAATCGTGGATATCACCTACCAACAGCTCGGTTAAAGGCTCGCCTCAAGAAATAGGCCAGTGAAATAATAAACAGATTAATAAAGCAGTATGAAATTCAAATATCACGCACTCATTATAGACTGAAAATAACAGCTGTGACCAAATTTGTCTGTTTCTTACAATGCATATAATACTTGAGAATGTAATATAATATGTGAAAAAAAGTGATTCAGTGATGCTTAGAAAATTGTTCATTGAAGCACTAAACCTTTCTGAAACGATTGTGGAGTGTGTCTGACTGTGTAGCCTACGCCTTACCACGACTTTGGCTAACTCTCTGGTCAGAGATTAGTGATCACGAGTGTACACACAGCAAAAAAAACTATCGTTACAGGGGGGGTCCGATGTGTTTCATATTGAACAACCTGGCTGTCTCGCTAGGGTTGATAAGCCTGACAGTGGGTGAGTTGCCAAATAGGACGAGGTAGAAATATGCATGGGAGAAGCAATGGATATAGCTTATAATAAATATGCAACAAAGACACACAGGGATGCCAATAGAGGAGGCTGTTATCAAAAACCTTCATTCGTGTGTCATTTTATATCTCGCAGAAGGTGTAACGATAGTTTTTTTGTTGTGTGTACACATGGCAGGAGTGAGGGAGTTGCAGGCGGACTCATCCGGACGCCGCCTGACAGGCTGGGCAACGTAGATGTTCGCGGGCTGATTTGCATTTGTGGAAGTGCTTCCGCAAGCACAAAACAGCGAATTTGAGTAGAATTGGTCGCATACGCAAAACCGCAAAGGAAATCACACTTCCGCAATTTCAGGATTTGCGGTTTGCGGATGTGATCATGGAAGTGCCCAGCTCTGCTACTATCGTTCATTCACTTTTACTTGAGCCAGACTTTCGTCCTTTTGCAGCTTATTTCTCGTAGTACATTGGTTGAATATGTCAATACGAGGGTTCTGCATCCCTATCCGCAGCATTTCTTCGTGACTAGCATCATATTCTAGTGTTTATCTTTTGTTATTGCCAGCATTCAAGATGGAGAGATGGCAATTTTATGCCATGTTAAAACGAACTGATTATAGCATAATAAATATTTGAAAAAGAGGTGGAGACTGCGCCTTCTATGCAGAGTATTGCAACAGCAGGCAACTATGCGCCAAGTTCCCTACCACCCTCTCGCAGCGTTCGCTCAATTGCTCTGCACTGTTCCTTGTTTTTGTTTCCATCTTTATGTTTCCTTTTCATTAATTTTTGCTTTGATTAGCTTAGCCCTTTTTGGTACTGTATATATCTTGTTTTATGATTTTCCTACATCATTTACGATGGACAAAGCTTGATAAGACGAGGATATATAGAGAATGGTTAGGTTGGATGTTGCTATAAAAATAATAATAATAATAATGCCCTGTACACTTGTTTCTATATTTAACCCCAGTTGTTATATCCTTATAAAACAGGGTACGCCAAAACCTGCAATGTTTACTGCAGTACCTTTCACATTAAAAAAAAAAGAAAAAAAAAAAAGGATGACTTCATTAAACCTGTCGGCCCATGTTTCACCAAAATTTATAGGGATGTGACCATCATATCAGTCATATGCTTAAAAAATATTCTTTGCACAACTGTCGATTCTACATTTAGTCTTTATGCTGAGGTACAACTGTGGCACTGGTGTGGCAATATACCTGTATTTATTTTTAGGCTTACCCCGAAATTTTGTATCCATTAAATTTTCTAAGAAGTAAAGATTTAAATATTTGTTTTCTGCAATGACTTATGGAGTAATTTATAATTTATTAACCCCCAAAAAACTGTTAAATATGATCCTCAGTCGTCAGTCGTACTATTAAAAATCTTCATTACGATTATTACAACTAATAACTCTTTTGTGAAATACATTTGGGTGATTTTTTAATACAATTGCTAGGAAAACATACAAATGCAAGCAAGTTCTTGAGAGTCTTCCGAAAATGCAAAAAGAAATATGAATTATAGGTGAATTAGAAAGCAGTTGTTGAATCGTTAAGCTTCCCACCAGTTAAATTCCATGCCACAATGCTGGAGTCTGCAGATGTGGCAGGAAATTTTTTGTTTTAAAACATGACCATTTTCATTATTTTTTCTATTTAGGTTCTTTATTTACCATTCAGTACAAGCCTCACCACTCAGGGAACACTGTCCCTGAAGGCCAAGCAGGGAAAGGTGCATGAGAGCAAGGGGAAAAAAAGTAAATCGGTATCCTAGGGCATAGAATGTATATATGTAAGTATCATTACAAGCACAATAATGAAGAAAGACATACAATGGCACATACATGGTACAAAGATGTTATAGTAATTATCATTACATGTTCTGAAATGAGAACAGTGGTACATAGATACACACCTATGTACATACGTATGAAGAGACACACACATGCACATATACATATACGTATATATCTATACATATATGTATATATTCAGACACATGTAGCCATAGACATACTGCATGCAAAGGATAGGTATGCATGTATAATGATATGAGTATGTGTACAGGCGTGCATACAGATACATATGCAACATGCATATATATATATATGATATATTCATATATACATAGACAGGGAGACACATATATACATATACACCCTAAGCAGATACATATACATATTCACATACACAGCTAGATAAGATAGACAAAAACGATATGCTTTATATAATTACCTCTCGATTCAAAATCCCAGCAGTAGGACAATACATGCACATGCACCTAATATGTGCGTGTGAGGACAACACACACACACACACACACACACACACACACACACACACACACACACACACGGGCTTGTATGTATATGATATATACATGCACATATACATATACACAAATATACATATATTTACACACACACACACACACACACACACACATATATATATATATATATATATATATATATATATATATATATATATATATATATATATATATATATATATATATATTTATATTTATATATATATACAGTATATATATATATATATATATATATATATATATGTGTGTGTGTGTGTGTGTGTGTGTGTGTGTGTGTGTGTATACACGAGTATATACCAAAATGTCCCATCATTGTCCTAGTGCCAGGGCATTACAGTGAGAGAAAGTCAGGGTGAAGGGTGAGAATATCTTCGAGTACATCAAGATGGATTATGAAATAGGTACACAAAGCAGAAAAGAAGAGTCCCGGGATTCTGAAGGGGACAATAATTGGACAGTTAACGATGAGATAGGATAATGCTTCGCCCACGGGATTATGCTAGAGTTTACGTGACCTGTTGGCGGTCAGTTGTCTGGAGATTTACCCTAGGTAGCAATACCCCAGGCGATTGTGGGCATCGACCACATCACAACAGCGGGTAAGGGTGGGGTGCTTGCCATAGGCATGTCTCAGACCACGGTAGGTGTCATAGTGCTGGATGGTGACACTAATGGGACGTTCAGCATTGGTAAACAGGGCTAGGTCCTCCCTGGACTCCTCAAGATGATTCTCCGGACAATTGTCGTTGACACAGGGAGGCAGATGGCAGCTAGGGGGAGGCTACAGGTAGCTCAGGCCAAGCGATCTGCCTTGTCGTGGTGGATGTGACCAACATGGGCTGGGATCCAAATAAAAGAAACCCTGAGACCAAGAGCATGAGCCTGATGGAGGTGGGAGTACAGGGAGGCGAAGAGAGGGGAGGGGCGTTGGGGGGGGGGTTGTGAAGTAAGGCAAGGGCAGCTTGGGAATCGCTGATGATGAGACCTGGTAGGTGATGAGAGAGAAGGATATCAAGGGCAGAGTGTATAGCAGATAGTTCACACTGGGTATGCTGGTCCAGTTTGGACGGCAGTGGGAAGTGGAGAAGACGGGGGAAGCAGAGTTAGTAAAGGCAATGCAAGCAGCTCCCACCTGGCCATTAGAGAGGACAGAACCATCAGTGTAGAATGGAATAGGATTGGAAGTGTAGGTGCGGGCTACGGAGTTAAGGATTTCAGTGATGGAGAGCTGTGAGGGGATTGGTAAACGGTCAGAAGCAGTGGCAGAGGGTGTCTAGTGCACAGCAGGAGTCGCACATGTCCAGGTACGGAGCAAAGGGTCAGTAGGGATGGGAGTGACAAGATCAGCATGGATACTGGCAGGATCGTGGCCAGAAAGCTGGAGAGTGCTGAACGAATTCTTTATAGCCAGGATGCCAGGCCTAGCACGTGAGTATGCCTGATCCGATCTAGGTGAGTGGAATCTGAGAGAATATCAACCAGTCAGGAGGAAAAGGATGAAGCAGGAGACGGATATGTGGTCAGACATTGTGTGGCAAAGTATGACAAAGAAGTTTTTCAAGGGTTAAATGTAAGTATCACAATTAATATCTTCCTTTAAAAAAAACACACATTTAGACTTATTGCAGATGTGTCACCATTTGTTCTCAAATTTTCCCACCTGACTTTAATTTCCCGTTACTATCTTCTCTTAGAATTTATGGGACACCTGTGCATCATCTTCTATTGTCCAGGTTGGGATAGAGCATCGCCAGGAAACACAGCACGGCATAATAAATGAAAAAATCAGGTTAATCACAAATAAAATAAAAAAGCGTCCTGACCATGCAACTTACCCACCCGACTAGGGGGCACCATGGCGCCTGTGGGTCATGTGACCCAGGTAGGCTGAGACACTACTGTCACAGCTTTACAGAAGGTGTTGTATTGAGTGAGTTGACGGAGGCCTACACTTGACGTGCATCCTCGCTCTTTTTCATCTAACAAGTGGATGCTGTATAAAAACATGCGCAGTGGAAAAATTTTACAATTCTTTAATTCCTCATTATACTTCCATCTGTCTATCTATTGCCAGACACCTTAATCCTGTAAGAGGCAGTGACAAACAAATTGCCGCCATGTCGGCCTGTCCCTATCCATTTCTCTGCCCTACTCCCAGCTCACAACCCTCCCTTGCATTTACCTCTCCACTCCAACCCTACACTTCATCCTTGGTCACACCCTCCCTCTACCCCCTCACATACAGTCTCCTCGTCAGTTTCTCGCTCTTCATCCTCTCCACATGGCCAAACCACCTCAATGTGTTTTTCCTAACGCGTCCTATCACATGCACATCACCAGCACAATGCTCCTTCAGTTCCTCATTTGTCAACCTCTCTCTCGATGTAACTTCACATGATCCTCTCAAATAATTCATTTCCACTGCTCTCACTCTTGACTTATGTTCCTCCAGCAAGGTCCAAGCTTCACTTCCATACGTTAGAGTTGGTATCACAATACTGTCATGCAGTAACTTTTTTCACTTCCGTGCTCAGTTTCCTGTTTCTTATCACTGCTTTCAAAGAACCAGCAACCTTTCATGCATGTTGTACCCTTTCAAGCACTTTATCCTCTAAACTTCCATCCTTACTCATCACATTACTCAAGTACTTAAATGTACGCACATTTTCAATTTCCTCCTCATCTGGCCACTCTGTACATTCAGTGACTCCTTTTCTCTCAACGATCAAAATTTTACTCTTCCCTACATTCACCTTTAGATTCCGTTTCTTATACACTCTCCCAGACTCATTTACTAAGCCATGGAGCTCCCCTTCGTCTTTACTTAACAACACAGTTTCATTTGGAAACAACAGCACAGGGAGTTTCCACACACTGCCCTCCCTCATCAGGGCCACTCGAACATCCACTGCCCTACCTTGTATCTCTTTTATAGCCCCATCCATATAGAGATTGACCAACCATGGAGACATGACACATCCCTGTTTCAGTCCAACCTTCAAATAGAAAAATTCACTCACTTCACTGTCCACATGCACTGCAGTCTTAGCACCCTCATACATACTCTTCAAGGTATTCAACAACGTCCCATTTACTCCATATATTCTTAATAGTTTCCACAATCCTTGTCTGTCCAACCTGTCATATGCATTCTCCAAATCCATGAAGGCTGCACACACCTTCTTTGCCATTAAAGACCTAAGAATGACGATCTGACCTACAGCACACAACCTCTTCCCTTCCTAAAACTTCCCCATTCTTCTCCAACTAACTCTGTCAATAAATATCCTACCATATACTTTTCCTATTACATTAAGAAGACAAATGCCTCTGATTACCACACACTTCTTTTTCCCCTTTTCCTTTGTACCGGGAAGTAATTATACCTGACTTCTAATCTTTTGGGACTTTACCTTCCTCCCATGCCAATCTACACATCTTCCACATCCATTCAACTACTATCTCTCTCCCATGTTTCAGCATTATTTTCACTACACACTCCATCATTTCCTGGGGCTTTCCCCATTTTGACTCTCTTCATTGTTTCCACAACTTCCATTCTACTGATTTCTTGCTCTCTTCTCACATGTCTCCTTCTCCCAGCCATTTCCCAGCCACCTACACTCACATTACTTTGATTCTCTATGTTCAACAGTTTCTTTAAGCTTTCTCTCTATCTGCTCAATTTTTCTCCTTTCTCCACCAGTAATGTAACATATTTATCTTTCACTCCCCGACTAACTTCTTTAATACCCAGTCTAACTCTTTTTAACTCTTTCCAGAACATTTTCTCTCACTTCCTCCACTGTACACTCAAATTCATTCCAAATTCCTCATCCACTCTCTTATTAATCTCTCTTACTAATCTTTTCACCTCTCTCTTCCTCTCCACGTATACTGTAACTCCCTCTTCCGTCTCTCAGCTTCCTCCACTCCCCTGTTTCTCGTCCACTCACTATATGCTTTCTTTTTTTGTGCCACAGCCTGTCACACCTCTTCATTCCACCATGCTTTTCCTTGCACCCCCTTTTGTCTTCTCTTCACCCCACATAACACCTTCCTTGCTGCACAGATTTCAAAGGTAAATATCTTGTACACACCTTCCACGTCCCCCATCTGCTCCAAATCATATTTACCAGTTGCTCCTCCACTCCACGTATCTCTTATAGTCTGCTTTTGTACCATCATCCTGCAACCTTTTCACCCCCTGTGTAAGAACTATTTCCTCCTGTCCTTCCATGCTTCATGTGCTTCACTTTATTTCGACCTTGACTTTCACCATCACCAACTGGTGG